>NC_056735.1:469392012-469634512 GCF_019279795.1 Protopterus annectens
GGAATGATACCACAGTTGTTCCACATGCAATTAACAAGTGGTGAATTGCAATTCATGCACAGGCCATCAGCTGATCATGAGCATCTCTTACAAATCTCAAGCTGCTGTCTAAGCAAAGCAGATGTACTTTTTCACATCCACCAGAGATGGAGTGAGACAGAGAGAGAGACAGAGACAAAGTAGGATCACACATGCCACAGAGCTTATCTAGCTGCTATATGGCCAAAGATCAAGGTGACTGACATCAGCTGGCATGTTACAGTAGGGCAATGGGAGGTGTGGTGAGTGTGAATGGCTTAAAAATCATTAATCTCCACAGACACACACACACACACACACACACACACACACACACACACACACACACACACACACACACACACATTTGCCAGTAGTGAGATGCATGGGTTTATTGCATCACAGGTGTGTAATAGGTGACTGTGCCTGAAGGTTGTACAAGGCTAGGCAAATAGAATACCTTGGCATCAGGCCACATGACAATGGTCTCCATTGTGGCTCAGGGGTGTAGTCCCTGGATTAGCCTCCACAGGTGGGTATTGTATTCACCATCCACTCATCTGGGTTACTATTGTGGGTGGCTAGTGCTGTTCAATGCTTGCCATGTATGTGATCTATATTCCATAGCATGGACAGTGTCTGGGTTGTGCACATGTCCCACATGCATGTTCTGTGATGTGTAGAAGTGTACTTGAGGTCTCTGGGGCATGTTGTGTGGACAGATTGTTACCTTTTGATGTGCATTCCTGCCCTCATATGGTGAGACCTGGCTATGGAACTAAGGTCATGCTTTCACCTACATTGACAGCATGATAAAGGTATTCAGTGGCGTTAGTGGCATCTGTCCATACAGAACATCTGTATAAGGCTTGTTATTCTCTTTTTATGGGTTACATTTGCAGACTGTACAGTTCTTGCAGGCGTACAGTGGGAAACATAGCAAAAGGACCACTGTAAGCATTTATCTGCCTACTGTAGGGATGGAACAGGGGGCCATGTCCTTTTACTTGTGGGATAAAACACACCCAAGTCAGGAGATGTAACACATCACAGTACATTCTGCTGTTATTGGTACTGTTGTGGTCTACGGGCATGTAGTGCACTGCAACCACACCATGATTACTATCTGTGAGGCAATATGCAGGGAACTACGAATATAGTGGTTGTTGCCTAGCTAAGTGTGTTTGTTTATGAGACGTGGGTGGAGAATGTTCTCTGAGTACTACAAGGGTTGCCTATATTGTTAATCAATCCACAATGTCACATGTAGGGCTATGGATTGTCTACACAAGCATCTCTGGCATTTGATGTCTGTTGTCTTTGTAAGGTGGACATTGTGACATATACTAGGTCCTCAACATAATAGTTTAGCAAAACCCACCCCACAATGCATCCTGTTATTACACAGCCACAGCAATCTCCACACAGGATACTGATGACAGACACAGACACACACACACACACACACACACACACACACACACACACACACACACACACACACACACACACACACACACACACACACACACACACACACACACACACACACACACACTTGCCAGTACTGAGATTCAAACCCCTACCTGGCTATGTATTGCTTCTACAGTGCACCGTATTTATTGTATGCACCATGGAGCTTATGGGATGGATGTTGTTCCAAAGTACTTTTACAGTGAGGAACACCACCAGCCCTTGTAAATACTGGCATTGGATGATGTAGTGGGTGTGAGATCCCAAAACTAATTTCACCCTGCACACACATTTACATTGGCCAGGGGTGAGGTTCAAATCTCTGTCCAACAATCTTTACAGACAATTATGTTACACATTTACCACATGCACCACTGAGCTTAAATGGTTTAGGGTTGGTAAGAGGTACTTCTCAGGTGGATGATATCTGCAAGACTGCTAAAGTCCGGCTCCCAGAGATGTACTGTGTGTAAATGGGGCCAAAATGTTTGAGGTACACACAAACACTTGCCAACAATGAGATTCAAACCCATACCTGTGTAGTTACTGCTACTACATTGATCTGCATTTATGGCACATGCCTCAGAGATTACAGGGCTGAACCTTGCCCAAAGAAGTATTTCAATGTGACTAACATCAGCAGGCTTGCTAAAGTAGGGCAATGGGAGGTGTAGTGACTGTGAAATCATTGATCCCTACACACACAAACACAGTTGCTACATCTGGCATTAGAACTCCTACCTAACTAGTATGTCACACTATAGCATTATGCAGTTATCACATGTGCCATGGAGTTTACAGAGCTGAATCCTGTCAAAAGAGATATTTCAAGATGACTGGCATCAGCAGGCTTGCTAAAGTAGGGCAATGGGAGGTGCAGTGACTGTGAATGGTCTCAAAATCATTGATCCCTACATACACAAATACCCACATACTTTTCCTGTCGGGAATTAGAACTCCTACCTAACTAGTATGTCACACTATAGCATTATGCAGTCATCACATGCGCCATGGAGCTTACAGGGCTGAACCTTCTCCAAAGAGGTATTTGAAGGTGACTGACATAAGCAGGCTTGCTAAAGTAGGGAAATGGGAGGTGTAGTGACTGTGAATGGCCTTAAAATCATTGATCCCTACACCCCCCCCACACACACACAGTTTCACAGTTGCCATGTCTGGGATTAGAACTCCTACCTTACTAGGTATGTTACACTATAGTATTACACAGTTACTGCGCGTGCCACAGAGATTATAGGGTTGATCCTTATCCAAAGGGGTATTTCAAGGTGACTGACAGCAGGCTTGCTAAAGTAGGGCATTGGGAAGTGTAGTGACTGTGAATGGCTTCAAACTCATTGATCCCTACACACACAAACACCCACACCCCCAAGTTCACAGTTGCCATGTCTGGTATTAAAACTCCTACCTAACTAGTATGTTACACTGTAAGCATTACTCAGCTACTGCATGCACCATGGAGTTTATAGGGTTGAACCTTGTCCAAAGGGGTATTTCAAGGTGACTGACATCAGCAAGCTTGCTAAAGTAGGGCAATGAGAAGTGCAGTGTGTTTGAATGGGCCATAAACCATTCCTCTGGAAACACACACACACACACAACATTCAGTCACACACAAAAATTTACATTTGACAGGACTGGATATACAAATGTTAGATGACTTCTAATTTGTACTGTCATGTTGCACAGTTATCACAAGCATCGCAGACACTGTAGTGCTGAGGGTTACCAGAAGCAAATGTCTACAGTGATAGACATCGGCACATCATGTGATATTGGCCAGTTGGATGTGTGGTGGGTGGGGCAGGCCTCATGATGGGAAGCTCTTTGTCACTGTCTGTCTCTCTTCCCCACATCTCTGTCTGTGTATGTTTGATGTATTACAGTGTGTTGTCCTTGGATATATGTGTGTATTCCTATCCAATGTGTGTGTGCAAAGCATGAATGGTGTGCAATGTGGTCTGCATGCACAGAAATCTGCAACTAACAGATATGTATAGTCCACTGTTGTTAGCAGACATGGGCTTCATTTCTCTAAGTGTAGGAGCATGCCCAGTATGACCTTCTGTATTTTGTTGTCAGACATGGGTTTCATTTCTAAGTGTGGGAGCATGCCCAGTATGACCTTCTGTATTGAGTGTGAGAATCCATTCCAGGTAGATTGCACTCCAGTGCAGGATTCTGTGTTCCACACCTATGCTGGCAACCTGTTTCTGCAGGATATCTGTAGATAGGTTGAGAATATGGAGTCACAATGGGCAAAGGATAGTGGGATACTGTAACTATTGTGTCTGTGCTGCTTGTGTTACATGGTTTTGGTGTTAGCAGAGATATTCAGACATATGTACTGTTTTACATTGTGATGTATTATGTCATCAAATACTGACAGATATACTCATTTGCTCACAGTTATTTCCTGGGGATTACAAGATGAATGAAGCTGTGTCCAGTATTGTGGTCTGCAGCCTACATATTCTTGCACACTCATGCCATTATGGAGGGGGAGCTGCAGACACTTGCTGATGGGTCTGTGTAAATATTGCAGCACCTTGGTACTGTGGTGGCTGAGGATCCCCTGATTGTACATCTGTTGATGTAACAGAATGGTCATATCATGCTGTGGCCATACCTCTCAGCTGTACAGATTCACTCTGGTTACCCAAAGGCAGAGCTCATATATTTGGTCAGTTCCCCTTCACATTTTGGTTTACAAGCAGGGTTGTCACCACCAATTACTGGATTTGCAGGCAGGGGTTGTATGGGCACACATCAGAGTTCAGACTGCACACACTCCATGGCATCCATGTTTCTACACCCCCCTCTGTTATTCTATCCTCTTCCTAACATTATGTAACTAATATCTGCAACATATCCCTATAGTTGTCCCTTCATCCCAGTTTTATTTATGGGTCGGTCCACAGTTCATGCAGTAGGACATGGTGGGCATGCTACTGGGATTTGTCAACATGGCCTTGCATTTGTGTTCTTTGGACTGTATTATGTTGTTAGTTGGCACCCCATGAGATAACATACATTGGCAGTACGGGTAAGGCACAGGCCATTGACAGTGGACTGTAGGGCATTTGGTAGTGATAAACCATGACAAAGGCTCCTCAGTAGTTCACTCAAATTGCATTTATTCACAATACACTAAAAACACAAACAAAACTAACAGAAATTAACTGAAAATATGTAGAAATAACTACTTAGCGCTTTCACCCTGAAAAACATTAGGGCATCTTCAGAGTACTGAATAAATTGTCCATTCAACTACAGTTAAATGCATTTGTCTTAAATTACACAATGCCTGTCATTGGTTAATTGATTAATTGTTTAAAAATCATTCGTATCTTATTAATAATAAATATAGTACAATAGATTAAAATTAGATAAAACACAATGTCTTTCAATATAATAAATACTATAAATATTATAAATATTATAAATATTATAAATGCTCTAAGAATACTAGATATATTTTAATACATAAACCTTTAAAAACCTATGTAAACTTAAAGTATTGTCAAACATTGTTGAATGTTTTTGTTAAATAATAATAAGTAAAAACAAGTTAATACAGTAAACCTAATGTTTTATGATATTCCTCACCTTAAAAATAAAAATAAAAATAAAAATAAACATTTATGAACTGTTTTGTGCTAAAAAGGCACTAGTATATCAAATACAATGTGATCTTTGTTTTAAAATACTTGAAATAGAAATATGTCCATTAATACCCGGTAAAAAACTGGCATTAAGTCTTAGCTGCCACAAACATTCTTTAGCTTCGAATAAATTGTCATAATCCCCTCCTTTCTCCCAATAATTGGGAATTCTATCAATTACAAAGAATATAAATCTCTTAAAGTTCTCACATTTACTGCTGTGTACATATAGGGCATTCACCATCTTTTTATTTTTGATGTCCCCTATTATGCTCGAGAATACGTTCCCTCAATTTCCTGGTGGTTTTCCCTACATAGTATGCTGGACAAGAAACACATGTAGCCAAGTAAACCACCATTTTGGTAGTGCAATTACAGTGTCCTGGGCATTTTAAAGATCTCCCATATCCTTGCACCATAGTGTATGGTCCATCATTCACAAATTTACAACATTTACAAAAAACACACTTACTCATTTTTGACATGGTATATCTACAGCTCCTGTTGTTATTTTCCATAATTTCTTTTAGATTAGTGCCCTGACTATACGTAACATTTGGAAAATGCCCTATTGTTTCATTATATTCTATTCTGTTAGAAAAAACACTGAACCAAGTGTCATTTAATATTTTGACTATAGTGTCAGAATTTTCATTAAATGGTAAAATAAAAGCATATTTTTTGTTAATATTTGTCTTCTCTGTAGACATAGTGTTTAGACCATACTTTATTATTGGTTTATATACAGTGTTTCTTTTCATCATAACTTCATCATTTACTTGATTTACTAAATTTAATGGATAACCCCTATCTAAAAACATATCACATATTACTTTTAGTTCATAAATAAAACTGGTATCTTCACTAATAATACATGATAGTCTAACCATCTGACCCTTTACAAGATTCTTTTTTTGAAAATGTGGATGGCAGCTATCGTAATGAAGGTAGGAATTTGAATATGTTTTTTTCCGAAAAATATTAGATTCAACCATATACTTGTTAAAATACATAGTGATATCCAAATATTCACACTTCTCTTCATGTATTTTGGTTGTAAAATTCATAAAAGTCGAAGATGAATCTAGGTAGCATACAAATTCACTTAGCTCATCTTTGTCACCCTTCCAAAAAATTAAAATATCATCCAGGTATCTGACATAAAATGATATTTTTGTCCAGAACCCGGATGAAAAAATACTTTCAATCTCCCACTGGGCTAACACTAAATTTGCATAAATGGGAGCATATCTGGCCCCCATTGCTACCCCTGTACGCTGTCTATAATATTCACCTTCTATGTACATAAAATTGTTGTGCAGGACCATTTCCATCATCTCTACTAATAACTTACACTTGACCGTGTGTAGTCCACTGTACCTACCTAAAATTGTCTCAAACATTCCCAGACCCAGCTTATGTGGTATAACGGAAAATAGATTTATCACGTCTATTGTAACCATAATGATATCATCAAAATGGTTATTCATGTTGTATATTCTTAGTTTATCCAGGCAATGCCAATAATCCTTAATAATGTGAGGGAATTGATTGAGAATATCTTTACAATAATAGTCGATGTACCTAGCTAAAGCTTCTAATTTTGAGCCTTTGGCTGAAACAATCGGCCTAAAGGGTGGATTGTTCACACATTTGTGTGTTTTTGGAATGCCAGAAATTGATGGAGCAACAGGATGCTCCACAATAAAATATTCATATTCTTGTTTGTCTATCATTCCTTCTATCAGGTATTCATACAGTAACCAATCTATCTTTGTATAGGTCCTTTACATCTCAAGTTTAGATACTTTTTCATAGGTTACGTCATCTTCTAACATATTGGTCATTTTGTTTATATAATCTGTTTTAGTCATGATTACCACCCCACCACCTTTATCAGGCTTCATAACTCTATATTTGTCCTTGGTGGTTAGTTCTTTTAAACAGAATCTTTCTGTGCTAGTAAGATTGTCTTCTCTAATCAAAGATGTTTTAACCACCCTACGCAGTTGTGATTCACATAGTGTCTCAAATAAATATATAATAGGATTCTGTGGTGGTATAAATGTACTGGATCTTTTTAAAGTCAACCTTTCTATATCAGGTTCTATATCTTTTTTCTGGTTGGCAAAAAACATTTTTAAATTTAACAATCTCGTATATATTTTTAAATTAATAAGTAATCTACCTATGTCATGTTTAAAAAAGTGAAACCTTTCTTAAAAAGTGCAACAAATTCAGAACCAAGACTGGTACCGGTATAGCTGTACATGGTGAAACCTCCATCTAGTATAATTGTACAGGAGGGTTTTTCTTCTTCTAAAATAATCTCAAAGTCACCACCCTGTATACAATTTTCATCATTGTCCCCATTTTCACGCAGCCAACTGTTCTCTGCAACAACATTGTTAATTAGCAGTTCACAACCTTCACTTGGTATAGAATTGTTAGATAAAGTAGTTACTAAGTTTGTTTCACTTTCCCTTAATAATAAGTGTTTTTTTCTGTAGGATGCAACTTCTCTGTATTGCATTTGTTGTGGTTGTCGACCTTGATACCAATCGCGTAGCCTTTCGGATCTCCTCAAGACAGGTTCGTCTAAAAAAACTGTATCATTGTCATTGTGTCCTACATTATCATTTATATTCAGCTGTGTCCTGTGTGAATTATGTTTATGGTTGGGCCTATTGTATCTATTGGAGTGTTCATCACCTTTAAAGTATACTGAAACCACCCTTTCGCCAACCTGTTTCTGCTTGGAAATTTTGAATTCTTTAAAATGATTGTAAGCCCTTTTATTTGTATAGTCATTGCTGTCCCTAAAAAGTTTTTTATTTTTGTAATCCAATCCCTTCATAACAAAATTGTCTAAATCTTTCAAAACATTATCCAGTCTATGTTTGTTGACTTCAAACAACAAATCATTACGTATACTTTTATCTAATTCAGTTAACGCCACTTAAGTTTACTCAATTTGTTATTATTGTTTCTAATAACAAGATGTACAAGGTCTAAACCTGTTCTGTCATATAAATTAATAAGTTCGTCAAACAGTTCATTGTCATCATGGAACCCAAAGGGTAATTTAAAAACACGTAGCCCTTTTGGTACCTGTTCCAACTCCAAAGACCTCTCTAAAAATGCGTTGTCCATCTGCAGCATTGTGAATTGTTTCAAAGTCCTCTCGAAATCAGTAATCTGCTGATTCAGAGTCCCCATGTCCTTGATGTTGGTTTTAAGTATGCTTGAAAAACTTGGTGCTTGTAATATGTCCTTAATGTCCGAAAACTTACTCTGGTGTAAACATCCTCTGTTGCCGTCTCCAGTGTTCAACGCAGAATTTGAAGGCGGGATACCAGGTCTTAAACTTCCTGTGTTGTTCCTGTTTCCTCTTCCAATTAAACCTGCTGAACCATTGCTAGCCGAAGGATGGTTAGGACTGTCACCCGGAGTTGAATGCAATGTGAATAACTGTTCCTGTGTCTCCGTAATGGTAACATTAGGTCCCTCTTGCAAAATATTACCATTTTCCTGTATTAATAAAATCAGGCGTTGTGTCGCTTCCAAATGTTGTTTCAATAGTAGCTCCATATACAAACACTAACCAAAATGTATATGTATATAAGGGGAGCCTGGTAGTTCGTCAATAATCCGAAAGGTGAATATGTGAAAAAAATACTGCCAAGTAAACCACCGTTGGAACCTCAACCTCTTATAGTATATCCACGAACTGTAAAAACTGGTAAACCATGACAAAGGCTCCTCAGTAGTTCACTCGAATTGCATTTATTCGCAATACACCAAAAACACAAACGAAACTAACAGAAATGAACTGAAAATATGTAGAAATAAGTACTTAGCGCTTTCACCCTGAAAAACATTAGGGCATCTTCAGAGTACTGAATAAATTGTCCATTCAACCACAGTTAAATACATTTGTCTTAAATTACACAACGCCTGTCATTGGTTAATTGATTAATTGTTTAAAAATCATTTGTATCTTATTAATAATAAATATAGTACAATAGATTAAAATTAGATAAAACACAATGTCTTTCAATATAATAAATACTATAAATATTATAAATATTATAAATATTATAAATGTTCTAAGAATACTAGATATATTCAACGTTTGACAATATTTTAAGTTTACATAGGTTTTTATAGGTTTATGTATTAAAATATATCTAATATTCTTAGAACATTTATAATATTTATAATATTTATAATATTTATAGTATTTATTATATTGAAAGACATTGTGTTTTATCTAATTTTAATCTACTGTACTATATTTATTATTAATAAGATACAAATGATTTTTAAACAATTAATCAATTAACCAATGACAGGCATTGTGTAATTTAAGACAAATGTATTTAACTGTGGTTGAATGGACAATTTATTCAGTACTCTGAAGATGCCCTAATGTTTTTCAGGGTGAAAGCGCTAAGTACTTATTTCTACATATTTTCAGTTCATTTCTGTTAGTTTGGTTTGTGTTTTTGGTGTATTGTGAATAAATACAATTCGAGTGAACTACTGAGGAGCCTTTGTCATGGTTTACCAGTTTTTACAGTTCGTGGATATACCATTTGGTAGTGATGCAGGCCATCTGTAGCAGACCAGTGAATTCTGTCACTCCTACAGTCCCAGGCTGCAAGCTACTGGATTCACCTGGGGTGACAGGTTAAGTGTGTGAGGTGCTAATGGCAATATTTTCTGTCCATATTAATCCATTGTTCTCGATGCTGGCAGGGTGCAGCTTACAGCTAGGGACACACCTGCATGGGACACCTCTTCAGCATACTGCATTTTGTGGGTATTTCCATACAGATGTGGGGGTCATACTGTACTCATTTCCAACAGTGTGTCTGATGGTGGGGTGAGCTGAGTGCATGTGTGATATGGAAGCTTCTTGCAGCTGAATCACAGATATACCTGGGACATTCCCCTTATGCTGCCTTGTGCGGGGACATTGTCAGTCTCTCATTACTTCTTAACTGTGCCTTTTGTGGTCTCCCAGTGATTGGCCAGACAACATCAGTATTCCATACTGCACAGACAACTAATGTGCTGCTAACCTGTCTGTACAATTCCAAAGGTGTGTCCATTTGACAGTAACATTTTATGCACTCGGTCTAGGGTACTTTCACCTGTGTACTGTGTGTATGTCTGGGCCCACATTCATGGCATGTCCATCTTTCAGATGGGTGACAGATATTCCATCCAAACAATGAGTATGGATGACTGCTGAATTGGGTCTTGCGGGGATGCATTGTAGTTGGCACTGCAGTTGTCAAAACATGGCCCTGTCATCAACAGTACAGGCCATAGGCCAATGGGACACAACCCTCCATGCCTACATGCTGACCACTTCCCACACAATATACAACACATAACAACTTAATACACAGAGCCCTGCATATTGTACACATGCAACAATCTATCCTGCATATTGGGCCAGCTCAAGTAATCTGTGCTCCACTGTTACTGAACCCACACGTACATGTTACTGCATTTCTAGATAGGCTTGTGGGGGGGGTGGCACACCTGACAACTGTAAATATTTGCTATGACTGTACTGGTAATTCAGGTACTCTTTTGGCTTCCATTTCATTTTGTATTCTAACCTATCATGCAGACTAGAGGCATATCTGTAGAGTACAGATCTTAGGTTTTATTGACCTACATTTCAGTTTCAGATGTCTTACCCTTCTGAACTAACATCCAACTGCTTGACCTGTTGTAGTCTATCTGTGTAGGTCTGGAGGGGGGCTGTTCTTCATTGCCATCAATTGGAGGCCTTAGCACAGCCTTTCTTTGTGGTCATCCACACCTGTCCTGCTGGCTGAGACTGTAGTTGGGTATGTGAGCCTCACTGACATGCATGTGTGTGTCCTATGGACAGAAATTTGGGCCACCACATTTACTGCAGTGAGATTTGTCACCTTGTGTAGTACTGCCTACTTGGTTGACACCAGTATTTGTTATGGATTTCATGCTGCCCATATAGGTGTCCACTATCTGCCGCCATCCCATTCACCCACCCGATTCCCTTGCATGCTCACATCCATACCATAGCTACAACTAGCAGAACATACTACTCCATTCAGCAATTGATAGGAAGAGTGAGTTACTTGTAGCTGAGCCAGTATTGAGGATGGTGCTGCAGGGCTGACTATGTCAGATGCACATAGTACACTCTCTATGCATGGTAAAGCACATGTATTGTCTTGTTTGGCATCCCTTTTACTGCATGTGTGAGTCAGAGAGAGGTGTCATTCCCTGGGTTCCTACCGTGTCAGTGTGTGTGCTATGCGCTGCCTCTTTGCCAAAGCCTGGGCATACTGGGCACACCTCCTTCTGCCTACAAGGGCAGGCTCAGGTTGCTCCTCCTCTGATTCACTCTGTGCCTGTGCTGGCCTTGGCAATGGTGGGGGACTGTGTGGCCCTGCACCATGCTGTTTCTGCTGTGGCTGTTTCCGCAGGATCATATTGTGCAGCATGGCACATACAATGAAAATTTGTGTACATGTAGCTGAAGAATACTGCAAGGCTCCAGCGGATATGTCCAGGCACTGGAACCGTGACTTGAGCATCCCAAACACACACTCTATTATGATTCTGGTTTGTGTGTGTGCCTCATTATGGAGTTCTTGTTTAGGTGTGTGTGCATTTCTGATGGGTGTTATCAGCCATGGCTCCAGTGTGTAACCAGCATCACTCACTTGGTGGCCATATGGGATGTCTCCACTGGCAAATCTCTGGTACAGCTGTGTCATATGCCAGATGTGGGAGTCATGATAGCTTCCAGGGCTGCCAGCCCACACATTCATTATAATGCCCTGGACATTGCACATGACCTGACAGTTGATGGAGGGGAAGCCCTTGTGGTTTATGTAGACCTTATCCCGCTCACCATGTGGTGCTTTGATGTGTATGTACGCACTGTCTATAGCACCCACTACCTCATCGTATTCTGCTATTTGGGGGAAGAGACGCATATTGCTGGTCAATGCCTCATGGGTGTTGAGGAAATATTTGTGCACACTGGCATGTGCTGACATGGCATCCAAAAACTGGTGGAGTACCCTGGATGCTGATGCCTGTGAGATCCTCATGATATCCCCAGTTGGCCTTTGGAAGGTACCTGTGTCTAATATTCTTAAGCCTACACATACCTTGGTATCTACTGAGATGGGTTCCCCTCTGTTGGTTCTGTGTGTGAGGCATGGCCAGCACAGCTCAACAATTTGCTGTAGGATGTCCCTGTCCACCCTATCACTCTCCACTATCTCCAGCTCATGTAGCCCCTGGTAGGTTATCCTGGGTCTGTACACTCTTCTCCTTTTCCTCACTGTGGGTTGGTCATCAGCATTCTCATCCTCACCACCCTCAGCCTCTTCCACATATTGATGTATGAGAGCGATAGCAGCCCCTATCATTTTGTTAGTTGTGTCTGATAAAATTTCCCCATCTGTGTACACCGATGGTGAGAGTTTGTGGGAAAACCAGAGTGAAATGTGTTTGCATAGTTTATAGTAGTGTTTTGGGATGGGCTGGATGGCTGCCTGTGTAATTGGCTGATTCTGATAGATTTCACCTGCCAGCTATGCTAATTCTCCTTGATTGCCTTCCTACTGCTGTTTTTCCTTCCTATTGCCTTCCTGTTTAAGCCCCAAGGGGGCATACCCAGTGCTCAGATCTGAACAGACCTGCTATTTCCTGTTTTTTTTTTCAACCCGGTGCATGCCGTGCAAACCCATTTAGGCAATGTAAACACTGTTTAGCAGAACCTGACCCTCCCTGGACATGAACACAGTCTGCATTTCTTGGTATAAGACAATACAACTTTAGACACACCCCCTGCCTTAGCTGTGCTTAGCTTAGCAAAAACAGAGGCCACAGAGCTCCAATCAGCTTACAACAAGCATGACACACCCACTTATGAGGTCATCTGGGTCTACTTGATATGATTGACATTTCACAATGTTGAAATTTATATCGTTGAGACCATATGATCGACATTTGTAATGTCAACCATGCAAGTAGAACATAAAAAACAAAAAAAACTTGCCTTAATGCACCACTCCATCCCCCACATACACCCTGGAACTTAAATATACCAACTCTGAGATCGCACTAGAGGGCAGAAGTGGAAATCTTTCCATTCCACACTGTGGGGAGATGCCGGTTCCCCATGATCGACATTTCAAATGTCGATTATTTGAAGGGGGACCCAGTCATCTAGCTCTTAGGCTTACATCATGGTCTTGCTGCACCTACATATGTTGGGTGCAAGCTAGCACTGAGGGAAAATCTGTGATTCAGTATCATTCCCCTCATTTGCATAGAACTGACTGCTAATGCATGGTTACAAAACTGACACTCAGCCTTCCCCCTTAGCAACCACTATTCCATGGTCTTGTTGTCTTATGCATGCCGTTGACTATAATGGTAAAATGCATAATCATCTTAAAATTGACTTTTCAATTATTTTTTTCGGGCTGATCCTGTTTGCTCACCACTGCACTACTCTTAAATGGACGAAATCGGCCAAAAAAGTTATTCTTTTAATTTTGCAGCTATTTCCTATGCCAATGGCCATATATTTGGCCATTGGCATGACTACTACATTGAGTACATGCTTTCTTTTGAGCTGTCATGCCTCTGTTTTGTAATTTGTGGAAATGTTTTTGGTTAGTAGCCGAATACATTTCTGCAGGTTACACTATTCCTGCACAGATGCCTGCCTTCTTCTTGGATTGCTAATTCACCTCATTTGCATGGTTTTCACCAGCAAATGGGGTAATTAGCATACAGGAGCTGTGTCCCTGCAGGAATAGTGCAGGAGCACTCGTGCACGTCCCGGGAGCTCGTTCCTGGATCGCACATCAGACATATTGCCTGCAGCAGCTCTTGCACTATTCCTGCACACTGTACAGAGCTTGCTGAATCGAGGGGTATATCCTTCACTTTGCATGTATTCCATAATTTCAACTTTTTTTTTAACTTCTGCTTTACTAATCTTCTATTCTACATTCCTTCTTTGTAATCTTATTTTTTTGTATTATGAAATTTTTCATATCTGGATGCATTTGCCTGTATTTCTCTTCAAATAGCTTTGGGACTGCTTTTTTGTATTGATTAACTTGGTTTCTCCTTTGCATAAATTTTGCACCATGTCAGGTCTGTCTTTCTTTCTTTCTTTCTTTCCCATGTCCATATTTCTTTTTATACCTTTCAAATATCTCTAACATTTGTTCTTTATATTTTCACACTTCCTCAGTAGCTTCTTTTTCCAAATGGCCCAAGGTTTATTGGTTTATACAATGCTTTTCATAAATCTGTTGTAGTAATGAAACACATTTTTATTTGAAGTTTCTGACACATTTTCTTCTGCAAGTATTTTTCTTTCATCTAATTTCTCTCTTAATCTTTTTGTATATCTTCTGCATGGAAATTCTGGGTTTATTACATTATAGTAACAATACATAATTTATTTCTTATATTCAGTAGTCCACTCTATCATCTTTATGGCTGTCTTTTGGCCTATCAATTTTTTGTGATTTTTGTGGACTACTACTTCCTTCCAGTATAGGGCGTACCATCCTCCTGTTGACTCTCTCTTGATGTAGGTATGGATGGATGGATGTTTACATTATATGAGTCTTCTTTGATGTGGTTAGAGTGAAGATCACTGAAAGAGTCTATGAGGGCACTGACTAGCTTATTTTTTTCACAGCTGTTTCATAGTATGTAATCTAGTATGGATTTTTTTTTTGTCAAATCAGGTTGGTTGTTGATCAGCTGAGCAGCTGAGTGAAACGATAGAGGTTAACATTTTGGGGGAGGAAGAGTTGGGTTTGTTAGAGGTCCAATATATATTAAGGTCACTGAGCAGGATGTTTTCCTGGCTAAATGAAGATGATAAGTAGCTAAGGATGTTTTTGGTAGTCTTGGCATTTTGTTATTTAAGATGTAAAAGTATTTTTACTGATATTCCTTTATTCCATCTCCTCAATACTCAACCCTGGTCATAATACCAACTCCTGCCCCAATCCTAACCTCTCAAGCCTTGAAACAGCCATTAACTTCAACACATTTTTCATTGATTGCATAGCTAAATTGTCCTCCACTTTCTCCAATCCATCCACCAATACTACCCCCTCACCCTGCCCCCAACCCCCCCCTGTTCTCCCTTAAACCTCTCTCCACCAATACTATAAAAAGACTACTCCAGAAGCTAAAACCATGCCACAATGCCCCTGACAACCTTCCAGCAAATTTTCTTCAAATATCAGCCACATCAAATGCCTACCCCATATCCATTCTCATAAATAGATTAATTCAGGAATCCTATGTACCAACCATCTGGCGTCATGCATTCATAATTCCTCTCCACAAAGGTGGTAAGAACACAGACATGACCAACTTCAGACCCATAGCTATGCTCTCTCCTCTCTCTAAAATTCTAGAGAAAACCATCCACTCCCAGCTCATGCCCTACCTATCCCAGCACAAACTCCTCTCTCCCACCCAGCACGGCTTCCACCTTGGCCACAGCACCATGACAGCCCTCCTTTCCTTCCTTGAAATAGTCAACCTAGTATGCAATAGTGGCAAATACATATCTTCTCTATTTCATGACCTGTCAAAGGCATTCTACACAATCTCCCATTCCCTTCTCCTATCCCAGCTCTCACACTTGCACCTATCTCCCTCAACCCTAGACTGGTTTTCCAGCTACCTTTCCATGCACCAACAGGCTGTACAATGGAAAGAAGCAACCTCTCCTTTCTTACCTACACCCACAGGAGTTTCTCAATGATCAGTACTTGGCCCTCTCCCCTTCAACTTATTCATTAACAACTTCCACCTCTCCATCCCTGAAGCCTCAGTCATCCAATACGCTGATGACTCCACCATCATCTGCTCAGCCTCCTGCCCCGCCAAACTTCTACTCAATACCCAAACAGCCTTCTCCAAAACTGAATCATGGATGCAATCCCATCACCTTGCTCTAAATGCCAACAAAACAAAACTAATGATATTCCCTCCCACCAAAACCTCCCAATTCAACAAGGTCCAATTTTCTACCAAAAACCACAATAACGCCCCTCTAGAATCATTCTTAGTACCAAGCTACTTGGCATTACCATCGATGAAAACCTAAAATTTGACACCCACATCTTCTCCACAATCAAAAAAAAAAACCACCAGAAAATTGGCCTCCTCTACAGACAAAACTGCTTCCTTACTCCCTCCTCCCGTCATACCCTCGCATCTACATTCCTTCTCCTCTGTCTCTTGTACAGTGCTCCCTTATTCTCCAACCTACAACTTGGCCTCTGTTCTAAACTTGAAGCTTGTTACAACAAAATCTGAAAATTTGCAACCAATTCTAAGAACTCTTCAGATCACTGTCACTCCCTACACACCCTAAACTGGCTACAACTCTACAACCACCTAAATTACCTACAACTTACAACAGCCCACAAACTCATTTTTAAACCAGCAGAATTCCCCACTCTTGCAAAATCTCTAACACCTTACACACCTACCCGCACCCTGAGATCCAAAGGCCGAAACCTCCTACATGTACACAAACCCATACACCCACCTGGCAAACTATTGCTATCCCACACCATAGCCAAACTATGGAACAATCTCCCCACACCACTATGTAATATACCTAACCATAACAATTTCAAATCCATGCTTCACTCTCATCTCTGCTCCAAATGGGAATGTCCTTCACATGCTCCCATCTAAAACATCCAAACTACTAACTCCACACCTAAAATCATTGTTTCTTTGCCAACTTTAACAAATTTCTAAGATCTTGCTTAGAACATCTTTCCAAAAATCTTTTGCATGCATGTCTCTGGCCTACCTTACACGTATTCTCAAAGTGACTTGCTCTTAATTGCAAAGCAGTGTGTATATATTATTTGTAAAACTGTTACTCCTGTACAGACTAATATTGACACATGCAACTCACTTTATCTATTATTTATGTGGCAACTCTCTGTAATTCTGCCTTTTGCAAGTTTACAAACTTCTGTACTTACATCATATAATGATGCAAATTTTGTATATTTAGATATATTCTAATGCTGCAAATCTATGTACTTTATATTATGTACCGGAGCTGTTCTCCTCGGGTCTCCACTAAAAATGGTCCACAAGCCCAGCTGGACTAACCCGGTTAACAAACAATAAATTAATAAAATAAATAAATAAATGTGCTGCATTACACATGAAACAGCAAGGTATGATTCTAAGTTCTAAAAATTTCTACCCACTTCTTCAGGACATGGCTTTATTTAAGCAAACTAACAATGTAATTTAATTTATTTTAAATGTATCATTTCTTGTGTACTCTGCTCGATAATGTAGATGTGGACTGCACTTAACTGTATTGTCAGTGTGTATATGCATGTACACACACACACACACACACACACACACACATATATATATATATATATATATATATATATATATATATATATATATATATATATATATATACACACATGCATATGGGTCTACTTCTGATTGTTGAAAACACATTTTCTCGACAACCAGAAGATCGAACCCATTTAAGCAAAAGTGTGCTAAATCGAAACTGCACTTTTGCAAAAGCCGGTTCTCCAAAGCATATTACAGTAGGGATAAGGAAATATATCCTTTTCCCCACTGTAGTGCAATCTTGGAGTTAGTATATTTAAGTAGGAGGGGTGTGGGGGGGGGCAAAGCCCCCCGTATGAGGGGGTGCAGGGGGGGGCTTGCCCCCCTGCAAAATACTGTTTAAAGTAGTTTTTTTTTTGTTTGTTTTTTTCCGGTTCGGAGAACCTGCTTTTGCGAAAGTGCACTTTTGATGTAGTGCACTTTCGCTTTAATGGGTCTCAATGTTTCTTGCTCAAGATTGTGTCATTTCGATCAAAAAACATAGTCCCATATATATATATATATATATATATATATATATATATATATATATATATACATATATAAATACTGTAGATATAGATAGATTACAATTATTACAGGAAAAAACATGTAGGTAAAGTGAAAAATACAATTTAGATAGTTATACCTGTACTGACTGGATTACTAGTTAAGTGATAAATATACCCTTGAAGTAGAGTAGCTATATTGCATTAGAGAGACTGGCAGAAAAGACGACAGGAAGGATATTAGAGATAAAAGGGGACAGTTTTATTTAGGGGAAGAGAGATAGCAAAAATGTTAAAATAGGCCTGTCATATTTCCACTCAAGTGTTTTCAGTAGGCATTCCATGATAATGAATGAAATCCTTTACTTAATATTATTTTTTCCATATATCTGATTTAGGTACTTATGTGTTATCGCAACCAGATTTTTGCGATACTACCGGTTTTTTCACAATGTTTAAATGTAACCTATTATTGCAGTGAAGATGTCAAACAAGTGTTTTCTTTCATACTGAAGGTTGTTTTAGGCAGGCAATGTTTCTGTGTTTTTATGCAACTGTGTACACGGCTTGCTGTACAACTGTAGCTAACAGCTAGCACTCACTACTACAGAACAGATAAACTCGTTCTACCATTACCTTATGAATTATACTGTCTTAGAAATGTGAGACAATTGAAGCATGCGTGTGTTATGCACACAAAGCAGGAAGACTAAAACAATTGTTTCTCTCTTCCTGAATGTAATCCACAGTTACTTTTCATCAGTAAGGACTTCAAATAACAGCTTGCAGTTTTCCCCCAGTCGTTTTCACGCTAGAATGTGTATTATCGCAACTGTGAAAATCTGGTTGCGATAACACGTAAGTACCCTGATTTATTTAGAAATGAAGTACTATAAATAATAGGGCAACAAAAATGAATACAAGCAAAATCAAAATAACAAAAAAAAAATATTTGCAAGTATTTTTATCTGCTTGCTGACCAGGTAACCCCTCTGCACAGAACAGTCCCTTTGCAACTGTCTTAGGCCCTTTAAGTGTGATTAGATGATATAGAGGTTCGTGCATTATATGAGCTAGTTGCATGGCATGAAACCAGTGTGAGATTCTACACAGCCTTTGAGATGAAGCTTTCATTGCCATAAATGGCACATCAGAAGTTTCTTATAAAAACATCTTTGTGATCTGTTTTTAGTATCTTGTGACGGATTCTCTGGTACTTCCCCCAAGCAAAGGTTTATCACTTCTCTTTATTCCAATGTAATTACATAGTGGCAAAGGCCAATACCCTCATTTTCTAATCTTCCATACCTTGCACAAACTTTGATGAGAGCACTTATTTAACATTGCACCCCTTTATTGCACTCTGTTCTACCACTAGATTGATATCAGAATAGTTTTTACTATGTCATTCACTTCCCACCATCTGTCATCATGCTCTCATGTCCTTGCAGCCTTTGAGACTCACAAACATCATTCATATTCAGTAGAATTTATTCTTACTAAATCCTAAGACCGAAAACCTGTTCTAATTGCTATCAATGGTGACTGACATACAGACACTACACACAGTCCCATCTCTTAACCAGCTCCAATCCCCTACCCTCTATTCACTATCTTTTAAGGCAATCTTAGAATTGCCTTAATCATGGTTTGTGACAAAATGTACTTACATAGCCTAACTATTCTGCACTTTATGCTCAGTGTCCTAGATCTATTTAAATAAATACAGCTTCCCATAGGCTACCAGCTTCTATGTGAAAACATTGGCTCACAACTAATTAATCTTTAAAATTGAAGGTTAATATAATATAAATACTCATCCATCCATCTTGACTTAAACTATTGGAAATCTATCATCTCCTTAACTGAGGTATCAAACACAGTACTCGCCTATGTGTCAACTATATTCCACAATACTCACAGAGAAAAAAAATAAAACGTATACCACATTGACATGCCACCCTTTAACTATCTTAGGCTTTTTTTTCAGTGGCATGAGTCAAATCTTGGCCAGTGCCTGACTCTTCCCAAATGAATACTCTACACAATAATTAAAAAAGAAAAGAAAATAAAAGACATGCACACTCTCATAATTAAGCATTTAAATGTAAGGGATATAAATAACAAATCTGAATAACTGGAGACTTGTTTGTTAAAAAACAAGACAGACACATTATGAATATCATTCAGCTGGCTAGAAGCCAATAACACCCTACCCCCAATCTTATTTTAAAGAAACAATGTCTTCAGGACTGATAACACTGTTCAGCAATTTGAAGGGAGTCTCTAATGTTAATTGTCAAACATAAGTACCTTAGAAGTGGCAATCCCATCCATAAACAACACTGGCTTTATCTTAATTATCAATCAACTGCTATCAGGAACAGCAAAAAAAACTATATACATCCATTTCAAACCAACTTCTCCCATTGAATGTCAATACCCTTAACTCTCTAACTGACATGCTTCAAAAATAACCTGGCACTCAGAAACATTTTTGTTTCACAACAACCAGTGTTTCACAATTAGCGGCCATGGATAAGGTTTGGATAATTCACAGACACAATGAGTGTGAGAAATTCTGCAGCCTGCATAATATGCTAATGGTGAAATAATGAGATGGCAGTGATCAACAATGTTAAAACAAGGTTTTCCTTGGGTACAATTGAAGGTAAACAATATGGCTGAATGATTCAGAGATGTATATGTATACTATGACTAAACGTACTAGCTCCAGAGTTAATGACCACAGTCAATCTGGCAGTTATTTGAGGCGAATCTCAGAGACATGTAAGGGGTAGCCTCAGCACTAGTAAAACAGTATGTACAACAGGCTGTACTCCCCATTGGGCATCATAGTGTAGTATGGCATCGCGCTCCTTAGTGCCAGGTTATTCACCCATGCCAATAATTTCAAACCCTCAATGACATTGGAATTGTGGATTGCTATTGTATAGTCAAACACCCCATACAGGAACTGGTTGAGATGTGTCAACCTCATTTTCAGGCCTGTGAGATGTGCACAGTTTCTTTTTCTGTGTATGTCAAGCTATATGTGGCTTTTCAAATACTAGCTACAAGGATCTTTCAGACCTTTTAATGACCCACAGGTGACATATTGTGGGTGATTCTGAAACATGTACTTCATGAAATTGCATCAGTTCCCTAATGCCATGCTACAGCATGTGGGGGAGCATATATGGTTTCCCACATAGTAAAGAGAAGAGAGTGAACACCTTGCAAGATTTTTATGAAATAACCCATTTCTTGAGGTACTGACAGCCATAGACACCACCCATATTTCAATAAATGCCTCACCTGGTAAAATGGAAGTATGTATAATAACTGCAAGTGTTTCCATAACATCAGCCTCCAGCACGCTGCATAATATATAATGCTTCTGCAGGCCATACAGTCAGTACATATGACTTCCACATATGGAAAATGTGTAACTTATATTAGTGGTTTGTGCAGAGTGATTTCACCAAGGGACATCTTATTGGTGGTTACATATGCCCTAGAGCAATGTTTAATGAGACCTATCAGAAATATCCACACCATGCAAAGAGCAGCTACTACTCCAACCTGCGTCAAATCTGGGTCATCACTGAGCATGTGTTTGGCCTGCTGAAGGCCCATGTCTGCTATCTCTAGGTACCTGGGGGTACCCTGCAATATGACCCTCCTACATGCAGAAAATAATTTCAGTTTGCACTCTGTTTCATAGTGTCATTGTATGCAAATAGTTACAGAAGGCAACATTCAAAAGGACGTTCCACACCCAGTGGAAGAAGAACCTGATGTGGAGGAGAATGCTAGATGAAGATGCATGCAGTATGTCATGATACTGACTAATAGGCAGCAACTGGTACAAAACTATGGGACAGACTAAAGCAAAATACAGAAAAGCAGAACTAATGTATAAATTAACCTTCATCCAGACTGTGTTACATCATGCATAGACTGGCTACACTGTGCATCACACACAGGTTACCCAAGTAACAGAGTGCAGAGAACAGGGCATGGTTGGTATGATCTGCAGGTGGATGGCACAATGTCAAGTGCCATCAATGAACAACTGAAAGTGGGTTAGTATTTTCAAATACAACTTGGTGCAGTGGGTGTCAGGCCTGTGAGGTAAATGGAGAGATTATGGTATGTGTGTAAGTGTAGCTGTGTTGTGTGTATTTGTGTGTGTGTGTGTGTGTGTGTGTGTGTGTGTGTGTGTGTGTGTGTGTGTGTGTGTGTGTGTGTGTGTGTGCAGCTGTCATACCTCTCAACCTCTTAGAGCAAGAAATCTGGACAAAGCCATAAATAATGGGGGACAAAGGCTCAAAAATAGGGACAATTTTTAAATATTGCTTACAAACCTAGAAAGTTGACAGATTATCAGGTTTTGCATCTGTATGAATTTTCTGAAAGGTAGAAAGTCTGAATCTCAAATGTCTGTCATTATTTTCTGATTCCATTCTTCAAAAAATTCCCAGTGATTTGCCAGAAAACCAGACTTTTGTGACAAACAGACCAAAAATAAGAGGCAGAAATCTGGGTATTCTGTGAAAATCTGTATAGCTGAGAAATATGCTGACTGTGTCTTGTTGACATCTGTGTGTGTGTGTGTGTGTGTGTGTGTGTGTGTGTGTGTGTGTGTGTGTGTGTGTGTGTGTGTGTGTGTGTGTGTGTGTGATTGGTTGCACACACTTGGACACAGTCTCAGCAGATGGTGTGGTGTCATGGTAAGATATTACAGACATGTCCAAGGCAGCCACATGAGTTGTTTGTGCAGCAGCGGATTACCCTGTCTGTAGGAACACCTGGTCATATGTGCTATCTAGACTGTGCTTCATGAATGTGAGTGATGGCCCCCATGCCATGAATTTATTCTGGATGAGCACCCCATCCTTATGGCTATTCACACTTAATCTTGTCCCCTCCATACCAGATAGTAGAGTGTAAGTGGAGGTATTGTGTGTACCTGACTGTGATTTAGCACTTCAGTGATAGCCCTCAGCACTGAAGAAAGATATTGACTCATCATAGGAAATTAATCTGCTATGATGTCTTTATGCCAAGAGACACCTGGTCTGTGCAAGCTCCTTATTCAACAAGTCCATGATGGCACACATTTGGGATATATACTCCTCTAGGTCATTTCATCCTGCACACATTATGAAATATTTACCAGCTCATGAAAAACTGTGGCATTGTTAGCCTGTCTCTGTATAATGGCCCTGATGACACACATTTGGAACATATACTCCTCTAGTTCATCTCACCCCACACACATTGTGAAATATTTACCAACTCATCAAAAACATGGCATTGTTACCCTGGCTCTGTATGATGACCCTGCACACTCACTGGGTCATGGACATTGCAACAGCCAGCTTGGGTGGGGGTGGTACTCACAGCATGCATGGCCACAGGCATGACACCCACCTGTGTCTTCCTGATGTGGCTATCAAGGGGTACTGCACTGCAGGGAAGGCAGTCCCCTGCTGGGAGACAGCCCTTCCTGGGAAGACCTGGTTCTTATCTCCTGTCATTTTGTTCTGTCTTGAGTACCTGGAGGGTGGGGGGTTCCACTGAAAGTAGTGGGGATCCTAACTGCACATTGTCTGTTCCCAGTGCTGACACTCTAACCCCTGGCAATGCCACACTTGGCTTGCTATTGTCATTCAGGCATTCTTTGTATCCAAAATCAGGCAGCTGTGTATCCATGATGGTGGTAGAGGCTAATAATATGTCACCTGTTAAGACACAAAATGAAAGTATCCACAATAAATAAAACATGTCATCATTACATAAATCATTATGAATGAATATGTATTGCTTTCTAAAGTGTTGGACTGAATACTAGAAGAAAATATCTTGTGTTTGTGGTGTGGACATCTGAAGCCTTGAAGCTGCTGTAAAAATGATGTGATAATGCTTTTAATCTATACTACTCCCACACATTTACCCAGTATGCAGATGCCGATGAGCATCTCTGATGAACATTTTTGCTAGGAGGTCAAGCTCAGCTTTTACATCTAAGACTATGTCATGGAGTCTGAATTAGTCATAACCCTCAGGCAGACAGGAGAGGAGATTAAATAAGAGGATAGGAACTTCTCTATCTATCTGCTGTGAGATGTACCTCCCTGGATTACATGAAAAGAGACATGGAGGAGCTCTCTGATCTTGTAATCCAAGCAGGTATGACCCTACCCCTGAGTAGCATCCTACCTTTGCCCAGAATAATACCACAATATAAGGACAAAATGATTAACTTCAACAATTTGCTAAACCTCTGGTGTCATTCAAAGGGGATCCAGTATTTGTCTGCCTGGGATGACCTGGTTGACAGGCCATGATACTTTGCCAGAGATGGCCTGCACCTGTCGCCCCTGGGATTCTGGATACTGGCTAAGGCTCTTGCTCCCCCTGTAGTGCCTTTTTTTAGACAAAGCTTAAAAAACAAAACCACCACCGCAACTGATACAGGCAAGCAAAAACTGAGGGTAATGCTGCTCAATGCTAGAAGCCTAAACCTCAAAATGCACTCACTTGAGGCACTCCTTAAAATGGAGAATATCGGTATCTGTGCAGTGACTGAAACCTGCTTCAAGGCTCCAGAGAGCACCTCTGCATTACCAGGATATAACTCATACCATACATTTCAGCCATCAAACCAGGACTGGATCACCAAGGGTGGTGGTCTGTCCATATTCATTAAGGACAACCACACCTCTAGGCTAGTTGCCCAACATAATTCATCCAAAATTATACAAGTTCAACTAACTCTGAACAAAACTGCAATCCATATTGTAGCTTGCTACAGATCCCCCACCATGCTCCACGATTCCCACTCCCCCTTTCTTGACATAATAGAGAATATCAGGTTCCAACTAAACACTCTAATATTGGGAGATTTCAACTACCCAACCATTAACTGAGAAAACTACTCTTGTACTAACTCCTTTCCTCAATGCTTCCTAGAATTCATAAACTCCAGTGCCCTGGATCAGCTTGTCCACACCCATACCAGGAGCAAAAATATCCTAGACCTGGTACTTGCCAACATGAGTGACAGGTGCTCCACACCTGAAGTCAGCTCCTCGTTGATCAGATCCGACCATAAACTAATCACCCTATAAAGCCACATCCCACCCCCACCCTCCACTAAGGAAACCACTGAAAAACCTTCTCCAAAGCCAACTTCGTGCTACTTAAGGCAGAAGTGGCCAGTTTCACAACACCCATGCGGATGGAAAATACAGTTACCACTGCCAAATCTTATATAAATGCATTCTATAAGCACGTAAATGGGTGCATGGATCATGCCATCCCTAATAGAACTGAGATGCAGTCTTCTAAAAAAAGGAAACAAATCTGGTGGTCCTCTGCTATTAACAAATTCTACAACAGAAGGAAGAAACTGTTGCAAAAGAGAATAAAATCTCATGAGTGGAGGAGCTCCCTAGTCACCCTCAGCAAGAAGCTGAGATCTCTCATAATATCCTCTGAAGTGAACTACAAAAATAAGATTGCCACTGACTCTAAGGACAACCCCAAAGCATTTTACAGCTATGTCAAGAATCTGAATGGCAACACCCAGATCTGCTCTGAGCTACTGCACAATGGCACAAAATTCACGGAACCAACTGATATCGCCAACATCCTGGCTGATAGGTTCAGTGCTAACTTTACTTCCCCCTCACCTCCTAAAAGGCCCATATCCATACCAGAAGAATGCAGTGTCCCTGCAATCACAACTGAACAGGTGAAAACTGTGCTATCGAAAGCCAAGAACACAGTATCCCTAGGACCAGACAATATCCTTGGCTGCATTCTACATGAGCTTCAGAATGAGCTAGCCCCCCACCCAAGCACCATGTTCAATCATAGCCTCTTGACAGGCTTTGTACCCACTGAAGTGTATATGGCAACAGTTGTACCACTCCACAAGGGGTGACCCACCACAGACCCCGGGAACAATCGCCCTATTAGCCTGATGAGCCTGGTCTGCAAGGCCATGGAGTGTATTATCATGGAACTCATAAACAAGGATATTGGTGACCTCCAAACACTGGACCCCACCCATTTCAGAATTGTGAAGGGTAGATCATGTCTCCTGAACCTGGTTGACTTCATTGAAACATTCACCAAAGCTGTGGATGAGGGTAAGGCAGTCCACACAGCCTATCTAGACCTCACCAATCTTGATGAGTAGATGGGCAATAGGAAATTCACCCCAGGGCATCACATCAGTGGCCCTGCTAGACAGGGGGCAGGTAAATAGCATCCATGGGTGGGAAAAGCCAGGGAACCTAGTTGGCTAGGCTTACATAGGCCCTAGGGCCAATAGCCTAGTACCTACCTATGAACCTGTGAACCTGATGAAGGGTGGTATGGGTGATGGAACACCTCCTAGATCCTGTGCTAGGCAGGTGTTACAAGTTTTATTAGCAGCAATCAAGTTAGTGGGTGGCATCTCACTTGCTATAATTTTTGCCCAGGCCACTGTCAGCATTGATGTAATTTACAAGATCTCACCAGGTACAGTCACACAATGCTAAGTCATATTTATCATGGTCAATCACCTGCTGACCTTTGAGATTGAGGGTTTGCAGCAATCTCTTGTTCTCTGCATGGATACACTTGCAGGCATTCTGCTGTGGAAGCAAAATGAAGATATATTTAAGGATAATGTTATCACTAGCTGTAGTATACATATCCTGTTACAATCTATGGTGTGCCTGTGTGGTTGATGAGTGTGGCTTAATGTTTCTCTTTGGCAGTAGTACACACATGCTGCATAGCCATGGACCAGTTTTGTGTCTTTCTTGAAGTTTGCCCCCCCCCAAAAAAAAAAAAAAAAAATTAGTGCCAGGAAAGAGATACCATCTGAGCATGCACTTGACATCCACAAGCAATAACCTTCTATAATACTCACTGTGGAGTACCATCAGTGTTATGACTGACACTGGCTGACCTTCCCAAGGTCATGGCTTCGATAACATGCATCCATTTCTGGATGAATAATCTGAGTATACCTATAGTATAATGGTAGTAATGGACCCTATTCCTAAGTCAAATTATGATTAAAGTTCATGAAATTAGTATTGTTTCAACCTTTGATGTTAGCCAAAAGTACTCTTCACAGCACCCGAAATGTGCCCAGAATCTACTTGCAATTCATATGGAGTTACATGCATCAGTAACATCTCTAAATATGGCTGTAAATTATTTTTATGAGACCCAATGCTCCTACTACTATTGGAACTGTCTGGGTATCCTTCTTAAACATTACCCTCTTTTTTGCCTGCAAATCCTGGTATTTTATGACTTTGTGTCTCTCTACACATAAGATACTGTAGTTACTGGGTGTAGCAATGTGAATGATCAATGCTACTTTTGTCTTCTTTTCATGAACTACTATATCTGATTTTCTTGCATCTGTTTTTTTGAACTGTTGGCAATGGGTGATTCCATGTGATATAAACTTCATCATATTCTATAATGCCCTGTGTGTCATGTTTCCAATGCTTCTTAGCTACTTCAGTATTATAATATTTGTGCAGTTCCCAATGCAACAGTCTTGCCACATTATTATACCTTTCAGTATACAGGACTTCAGCCATTAGTGTATTACACCCAGCATCAAGTTGTGAGGCTGTTTCCAATTCTGATTTACAAAACCTGCATTTTTCAGTTCCTCCGACATGTTCAATGAACTTTGTAAGCCAACATGTTTTTAGTCCACTATCTTGGTCCGCCAATATTAACCTTTCATCTTTTGGTTTAAATTCACCTCTCCTTAACCATTCCTGCAATAAATCCTGATCAACATGAGGTTCTTCCTGGAGTTTTCTGTACTTGCAGCAATATTTATGCATTTTCCACATTTCTTGCCTTCTAATCTTCTTTCTTTATTTTTTGTCACATTCATTTGCTACCAGATTTTTGTCTACTTCTGGTTTGATTTCCATTTCCACTTGACACCAACATGCTTCTGCTAAACTAAGCTGGGAAGTCATCTTAAATTTGTTCTCCTCATGTTTTAAAACTTTCTCTTTTTTTGATCTTGTGAGGTCAGCAAATATGTATACAGTCCTTTGATCGCAAATCTATCATACCTGTAAACTGACCAGAATTTCTCAGAATGTCAAGATTTTTGCCTTTTATTTTTTGTCTGTTCCTCATAAAATTTGTGGTTTTCTGGCAAATCATTAAGGATTGAAGTCATTAAATAATACTAAATAATGTTAAGAATTTGAGTGTCAGATTTCATATCCTTCAGAAAATATATAATAATGTAAAATCTGTCATTCTAGCAAATCTCTAGGTTTATAGGAGCACTGAGTGGTTGAGAGGAGTGAGATCTATACATGTAATCAATTTCGAGGACGTCCATACCTCCTTCAGAGTGGGGAATATATAATCTTGGTATACACTGATTTTTATAAATCATTTGATAGTCTTGAAGCATTTTTCTTGTTTTGGGGCTAGCCAGTCACCCCAAAACTGTAAGTTAGAACAGGAAGACCTAATTGATTTATAGCATGGACTTTGTAATTATATTTCAGAGCTGTTCTCGGTATTAATTTTAGTCTTCGACAATATTCCTTACTGAGTTTTATTCACATTTTTTCAAGTTTTAAAGTTGACCCTTCATCAATTATCAAATATTTATACACTCCCTCTTGCTCAAGTTTTTTTTTTATATTACATTCTTGTCCCAGACTGATACTTTCTTGGTGCTGCAGCTTTCCTGCTTTAAAGGTTGCTTTTACACATTTATCAAGACCAAATGATATTCATATATCATCTGAGAAAGTTTTGACCACTTGCAGTTGTGTTTTGCTTTCAGTTCCTCATCTGATGAACTATACCATTTTAAATCATACACAAAAAGAAGATGAGAAGTCTTTACACTTTTTTGTTTTCTTAGAGCCAAATTGTAGCCATGACTTAATATGTTAAGTAGACAGCTTAATGGGTTAAACCAAAAGGATCCAGAAGGGCTATAGGTGACGAAAAATAGCTCCCTTATTAACAGACAAAATATTAAAACTCCAAATATAGTACTAAAATGCGTTTTCTTCTGCTGAACACAGACTTCATCAGATACAAGCCAAAAGTACACCCCACCTTCATTTATATACATACATCCATCTTAAATCAATTAAATGAATTCTCATTTAAAGCAATATACCTTCATTAGGTTAAAACACATTCATAGGACTATCCTGTAAAATTATATAAACAAATATATAAAAATATAAAAAATATATTTTATACAAAATCCTTAAACATAATATCAAAATATCCTAAAAACATGTTTATGAAATCCCCAGTATATAAAAAGTAAAAACACAAGAGTACTGTTATTAAAACCTGACAGTATTAACCACATGTAAAAAATGGTTACAGCTTAGCAGACCTTAGCTTAACTCATTCACTCCGGAGCAGCTCAGAAAAACCTGCCTGCTTAATTCCACCATAGGAACAACAGTGCAGCCTGAGCTCATTTTCAGAAAATCCATTTGTAATACCATACAGAAAACAAATGTTCATAACTCTTTAACTATAAGAGCTAGGCTAAAGATGTAAACGAGAAAGTTGTTCAGCAGAAACTGCCTTTCCAACAGTGTAAATGTTGATAGTGTATATCAAAGTCATTATTAAATATCTGGCAAAGAATGCTGATATTGTGCATATTGTTTACCTTTTTGGAAAAACAAAGCATAATATCTTGGTCAATGTACCATGCAGACCCATACAATTTGAATGTAATTTGTTAGTATGAATGTCGACTTTAAAATGATATCTTAACCATTACTGTGTGATGTTCCTTTCTTGAGATATTCACAGAAATATGATTAATATATTATTTTTCATAATTGATAAACAAAGCATAATAACTCATCACCTGTAACAGACAGAGCCTACATATCAATGTAGAAGTTGTGCATCTGAATGTCAACTTCAAAATGATGCATCATTTGTGTGATCACCATGCTCCCTTGCAAAGATATGGGCATAATAATGAAAAGTATTGTAAATGTATAATTTCCATAATCGTACAAGACTAAACAAACAGTGATATCTGTACATGTGTAGAGTGCACAGACACAGTTCTTTTACCATGTTGTAAGGAGTAACACTGTCTTCAAAATTAGGTATTACGTGGCACACTGACATGCTCCCTTGCCAAGTTATTTACCAAAATATGAAAAAAAATCATAATTTCCATAACCTAATTCCAAACAAACTTTGATATCTGCACATGTGTCCAACATACATGCACAATTCTTTTACCATGTTGGAACCAGCAGTACTGTCTTCAAAATGAGGTATCACTTGGCACATTCAGATGCTCCCTTGCAAAGTTGTCTACCAAAATATGAAAAAAAATCATAATTTCCATAACCTAAGTCCGAAACAAACTTTGATATCTGCACATTAGTACAACAGACAGGCACTATTATTTTCCCATGTTAGCACTATCCATACTGTCTTCACAATGAGGTATTACTTGGCACATTCAGATGGTCCCTTGTAAAGTTATTTACCAAAAATATGAAAACAATCATAATTTCCATAACCTAAGTCCGAAACAAACTTTGATATCTGCACATGAGTACAACATACAGGCACCATTCTTTTACCATGTTAGAACTATCAGTACTGTCTTCAAAATGAGGTATTACTTAGCACATTCAGATGCTCCCTTGCAAAGTTATTTACCAAAATATGAAACTCTCCTGAAACAGTTGTTCATTCTCAGCATCTTCACCAGCTTGTTACCACAGTTATTTGCCAAACTCATAAAAATATATTTTACACAACGCATTTCATAATAGAGTTTTACTTACCATACTGGCCCCTACTTGGTCATGGGTGTTTTCCATTCTTCTCACAAGCTGCATATTGCCAATCCTGCATAGCTCTCCTCACGCCATTGTGGAGGTCAGTCAAGAACAAGGCAGTGCCTTCCTCAGTTAGGTGAACGCCATCCCTTCAAGCCATGCATGAACCCATTCTGTAAATGTCTGGCCTTGTGCACTGCCCATTGACAGTTTTCTGTTTTCCACATCTGTCGAGGAATTATGTCAGACCACACAAAATGACAATATGGCCACCATGACTGCAGGTGTTCAAAAATTGCTCTGATTTGAAACCGCAGCCTTCCGAGTGGTTGACTGATGACATCAATCCCTCCAATTTGTGGCACAAGGATGTTGGGCTCTGGGTAGATGGAACACTTCTCTTCCAACAACTGCAGTACTCTGCTCCAATGCATACCTCTTCTTGCAATCCAGTATACCTTCACACTGGATGTGGGGAACCACAAGTTGTACCAGTTTTCAGTTTCAGAGGCATGGCTGGCAGCCCAGTGAATGTAGGTATGGCCACATACCCACACTCTCACTTGTTCTCCTGGTCATGAAGCCATCTTAGTGTCAGAAGGTGGAGAAACCTGCACAGAAAAGAAAATGCAAACAGATTACTACTGATGTTTGACAGATGTATTGGAAGACTACCTATGTATGTATATCATATGCAATACCTGGTACACAAATTATTTACCCTACCAACATCTTCATTACTACATGTTATACACATGTCCATAAATGAAACATTCAGCCAAATGACCCCTTCAGCAAAATGTGTGAACAATGTATATATGTGCAAGTGCATTATGTACATACATATATATCCATATACACACATGCACATATATATATAATCTGTATATATACAGGAAGGAAAAAAATCAGGGATTTAGGAGGGTAGGCAGTTGATGAAGAATGAGGGGGGTTGCTTGCAATAACTCCAAGCAGAGAAAAAAACACAGCCTGTCTTGTGCACTCATCATAGTGATAACGACTTCTACTTATGTGAATAACAGTGACAGCAGCTGAGACTTTTCCCAGAAAAGTGATAATGACTCACTGCTATATTGTAACTGCACATATTGCTAATGTGATAATGACCTTCCTTTCATTACTGCAAAGGTATGCATGCTGAGACACAGGTGATAATTGCTGCACATAAGCTGTTGAGTAGGCATGCATTATATATTACATTGTGCAGCTGTTGTGTAACACAGACTCAGTATCATCAGTAAGGAGAAGACCTGAGTCAATCAGTCATATAGTATAACACTTAGATATTACCGAACCCTTCCTCCCACCTAAATTCCACACATGACTGACAAAGTCAGGAGAAATGCACCAACAATATGGTAGCTCCATGCTGTCAGTAGTCACCTAGTGATAACCTTTATCCCATTCAGGCATTATAATGACAAATAGAATAATACAAGCTGAAGTGATTTCTTGTCTTCTGTGCTATACTATGAGTAATGTAACCCAATTTAATTTGCAGGCTGACTTTCTATATGTCCCCAGTAACCCCTCCAGTTGTTTGCATTCTGTATGCACAGGCACCAAAATAACACAAATTCGCCCAGCAGTCACTTCAGCAGTGAGACCATGTATGCAGAAGCACTTCCCTGATAAGCAATTAATTATTTCCCCAAGCAACAGCCTCGTAATTATGTCCAGGTATACATGCACCCAAAATTAAACGTTTCCACAAACAAGCGTTCAGTAACATTTCCTAGTATGTGCAACCACCAGCATGAACACTTCACGCAAGGAACCTCTTCAGTAGAATGTTGAGGTATGAACAATGTCCAAAATTAAATGTTACCCAAACTGTGCAGGTGGGAAATTGCATCACGTTATCTGTTGAGTAGACATGCATTATATTCCTGGTACAGGTATAATATAACACAGAATATATACAGAGCAGGAATGAGGTTTAAGGGGTAGGATTTGAATGAGCTATATAATGCTTAACTGACAATGACTGGATGGTTTATAAGTGATGTATAATGTTTACAACTATAATTGTTTCAATGTTGTTTGCGATGTGTACTGTTTGCAACTAAAATGAGATCATTTTGTATGTTTTTCATTTATATACATGTAAGATTGCCTTTGTTATATGTGTAAATTTAATAAAGATGTTTGGAAAAAAAACTGTAATGCTTGGCATTATTGGGCATTAGGAAATAGACAAAAGGTACATTATCACCCTTGAAAAGTATAAAAGTATTGTGAAATGGAATACATTTTTATTGTCAGCATTGACAGACCCATAGCTCCTTACCACTTCCATGTCCATAACTCTTACAATCGTAACTGACAGTCTGCATAAGGGCTGCAAATTCTACTGGTTTTTATAATGAACAACCTATGTCTTGAAAGGGATTCCCTGACAAGTCTCTTCTGTGCTCTGACAGCTGTTGTGTGTAGTAACCAAGAGATCTACACCTGTATAGTAATCTGTATGTTCAGTCTCGGGGACTAGCTGGTACCAGCAAGCAAGTATGAAACTAAACCCCACCACAACTTCCTGCCAGGGACTATGTATTGCCCTAACGAAGGCAAACAATTTCCCTCAGGATAGCTGAAGTGATGATCTATCACCTTATCCCACTCCTTCATGCTTTGTGTCTTTCTCTCTCACCTCTTTTAATTCCTAGTTATTGGAGCATAGTCAGGTAATTAGGAACAAGATTCCTAATGCCAGTTGGCCAGGTACTCATGACAATTTTATCTGTGTTTGTTAATTGTCACAGTCTTCTAGACAAGCTCACTTTACAGGGGGTCTTACAAAAAGATTTCTGCACAAAGTAGAATCCTAACTGAAACATGTATATTGCCCCAAAGTTAGTGGAATATTAAATAAAAGGGTTGTACAGGAATTTACACATTAGAGTCGTACATATATAATATTGACTACAAAAATGATGCATTGTACTATGAAGTAAAAGCAGTTTATTTGTGCAAGCAAAGCATTAGTAGAATACCTCCACTGCCTGTGCTGTATTTGTGCAGGTTGTGCTGCTATTTTGATTGAAGAATCCTGCATACTGGTATTTTACCTATGCATATTAATAACTAACAAACATTTCACTTCTGCAGTATTAACTTATTACAATTCTCAATGATTTACCAGAAAATACTACTTATTCCAAGGGACAGCTGTGATCAGGTTATAGGAGCACTAACAAGTCTGCATTCCTGATCAATAAAAGTTATCAAACTGGAATGTTTGGCATTATTGACTTACTATTATCTTCAGACATTTACCAGAAAATCAGTCTTATTGGGAGGGGCAGAAACAAATTGTATACCTGTGCACTTAAACATACATTTCCTAAAACAATCAGAAATTTCAGACTCTGATGTCTGCCATTAATGCCTAACAATATCAGTGTTCAGGGATCAATATGAAGAGCAGTGATTTAACAAGAAATGAGTTATGTATAACAATAATAATACTAACAATAATAATAAAAGGACATCGCAATCCGGTTAGGTGTGCGGCAACATGCACTTCCTGAACAAGAAGTATCAAACTCAAAAGTCTGGCAGTACTGGATGAAAATAATCTTCAGTTAACAGTCAAAAGCTAAATATTACGATGGTCAGGGAAACATAAAGGCACACCGCGATCCCATTACATGTGCCTCAACATGCGATCCCATTACATGTGCCTCAACATGCACTTCCTGAACAAAAAGTATTCTTCTGTAATGTCTGTTACCACTGACTGACAATAATCTTCAGTGCTTTAACAGAAAAAATAAAAACAATTGCATTACCAACAGAAGGAGAAAAATAAAATACAAAAGTCACCTTGCGCTCCCGCATGCAAACAAGCATTCCCTGAACAATAAGACGTTTGAAACTCTCATGGACTGTCATTATTCACTGACTATGATCCTCAGTGATTTACAGAGAAATCGATAAAATTAGGAGGGACATGGTAAAAATGAAAAAAGCGAGGGTGCATACCGAGCGACTACCTGCACAAGAGTCAATCCATAAGAAAATGTGAACCCCTGTACTCAAAATTTCAAGGAACAGTTTACCAGTCCAACAAGAAAACAAAAGTGTGACAGGATAGGGAAAGTGTGTAGTATTTAAAGAAAGATGATATCAGTGATGGGGCACGCACTGACAAAACCACAACAGTTTTCTTCACCGAAGTTCACAGTCGAGGTTCCGGAAAGAATAAGACATATTTATATGATCGCAAGCAGACCCGACCACACTGACAGTTGGTAACAGCAAGTGGAGTTTAACAAGTGAAAAACTGTCTGCAACTTAAAATAATCAGGGGCGAAATAAGGCAGAAGACATAATATGGGAAAGAATACTAACAAGGGCATGAAAGGCACACCAGCAGCAGGACAACAGCAACACACACAAATGACTAGCAAAAGAAATGAATATGAAGAAACTACAAAGTGACACGTACCAAAAGGAAAGTAAGATGGTCACACAAGCAGCTGGCCAGTTCCATGTCCCTCCACTTCCTAAGTAATTCTCTGCATGTCCCAAAAAAAAATTAATAAACAGTACTGCTGTGATTTCAGCATGTAGAACTATTGTAGAAGTCCATTGAGATAAAAAAACAGGCCTCATAAAGCATTAATTACTGCCCGTATACCCATGTTTCTTATAATGTATGGAGACAGAGCACAAATTATATGCCATCTTGCCATTTACTCACCATGTTTGGCTGTGGACTGTATCACCTTGGCAAACTAGTGGATACTACTGTTCTACTCAGGTAACAGTGCTACCAAGCCTATAAAACCCCTCTATGTTCCCCTCCTATCAATTGCCTTTCTATGCTTGCCGAAATACCGCCAAAAGATAGCACCGAGAAGTTTGCTAACTGATAATGGCAGGTCGTAGCGACATTCAGGCAATTTAAAAAAGAAAACCATGTAAGCTGTAGCAGGGTAACATGTTACCTTATCTTACCTTATGGATCAGAGATGAAATGGCCTGTAGAAGAGACTTGCAGTTTGTTTTAAAAATGCACACAGATCTCCGGTGCAAGTCTTTCTTCAGAGAGCCATAACTGCAACAAAACTCCCCAGGTTTGTTAAGTGATCAGCAGGATAAATAGAGGGATCCAGCAGCAATTTCTGCAAAAGCAAGAAAAAGAAAAGGGACTTTCACTGCTGGAACCCCTATTTATTGGCACAGAACAAAGGATTTTAGGTCAGGGGGTGGAGGAGTTAAGTGGACTGTGATTGGACACAACAGCTTGCTTGCATAGAAAATCGGCTTGCTATGAGAAGAAAGTACAGAGTGACTTGCAAGCCGATTTTCTCCAAAAACTCAAATATAACTAGCATGTAACTCTATGCTGAAAATTAAGCTGACAAGGTAACTGACAGAGTTCAGTTACTTTTTTAACTTCATTTTCAACAGTGGAGTTACTATCCAACTGCAAAATTAACTGCGCTGGGAGAAGGCACTCGGGGTTAACATAATGGAATTCCTATCTTCTCATGGCGCACTCAGTGTTAAGCACAGAGGCGCCATGAGAAGGTACTCGGGGTTAATGAGTTAAGTAGTGGTAACAAGGAGATATGTTCATTAAGCCCTGGATGTTGGTTAGCTTCCAATACAATCTGTCAATAGGCTTTACTGTATTCTAACTTGGTATGCCAGGGACCCCCCTCACATCCTTAGGAACTACCTCAGTAACAACAAATGAAAAAATAACACTGTGACAAGACAGTGTATGTTTCAAGAAGGCATTGTGCTCATTCCCATTTTTAACAGCAAAAAAATCCTACATTTCAACCGGCGTTCAGTTTTCCCCACATAAAAGGCAACACAGTGATCACCTAATACTATATAGACCAGTCCTTGTGAGTTACAATTAGAATACATTTTACCCACTCCCTGTCTTGGTCTCACCTTAATAAATATTTTTTCTCCATGACAGATATTAGCACACTGGGAACAAGCCCCACGCCTGTAGGTACCAACTTTTTTCTGACTGGAGACAACTGAATTGGTCGGGTGTTCTAAAAAATGTTTAATATTCTGATTTTTTCTAAACACTATTTTAAGGGGTTTGCCTTTAATGTACTCCAGGTCAGTAAATTCCGAGAATTTGTTCCATTCTCTTTCTATGACACCTTTAATATAATAAGCATCCCCACTAAAGTTAGTAGCAAAAGCCCTTTGAAACCCAGAATTATCAGTATCATGACCGCCCTTGTTGGTGAGTGTGAAAGAACCCTTACTTAGAATGGGGGGGGGGTATTTTTCATTCCTGCACTTACTAACTTCATCCATTACTTGGTATATTGTATCTCTAGAATAACCCCTTTCCATGAAAATTTTTTCTAGAATCCTACATTATTTGTCAAAATACTCATCTAGGGAGATCATTCAGCTTGCTCGGACATATCCCTTGATAATCCTTTTTTTCTGAAAATGTGGGCGGGCACTGGAGAAACAAATATAAGAGTTGGATAAAGTATCTTTTCTGAAAATGGTAGATCTGAAACCCCCTTTGAGCTTATGTATGGAAACATCTAAGCAGTCCATCTGATCATGTGTAACTTTGTGGGTGAATTTTAGAAAGGGGGTAGTGTTAGAAAGATATAGTATAAAGTCATTTAATTGCTCTAAACGACCTTCCCACAAGAGGCAGATGTCATCCAAATATCTTTTGTTCATCTTCCAACAAGAAGAAAACTGGGAATGGTTGACATATTTATATTCCCTCATGAACAGGATAATGGCCCCATAGCTACTCCCTGTTCCTGTCTAAAAAATCACCTTCAAAGAACAAATAGTTTTTTTTTTAAGAACCAAATCAGCTAATTCCAAACATACAAAGATATCATTCTCTGAAAATCAATCACTCATTCTAAGGGCTTATTCTAACCATTGCAAACCAGTGTCATGTGGGATAACTGAAAACAGATGAACCACATCCACTGTTACAAAAATTAATTGTTCAGAAAAGAATTCAGGAAGGATTTTGGAAAGAAAATCCCAAGAATCCTTCAGAATATTAGTTTCCCTTTTCAAGAAAATTTTTAGCTTCCAGTCTGAGTACTTTGCTAGGGGGGCAATTTTAGAACCTTCCGAGGCCACTATTGGAGGGTCCTGAATGTCCTTGTGGACCTTCAATATTCCGAAACTAGAGGAAATTCTAGGTTTGTTATTTTCCAGATATGAATAGGTCCCATAATCAATAGTAGCCTGGTCAAATGAATCCTTTAGGGCAAAATCGATTTTCTTGTAAGCTATATGGATCTCATTGATTGAAACCCTACTCTACCTGGTATCAATCTGTAAAATGGAAAACATTTTAGCCTCATAGATAATTTATATCAATAAAAATAATGCCCCCTGCTTTATCGTGTTCCATCACCCTTATAGAACAATTTGCACATAAATCATTCAATAATTGATTCTCAACAGGAGTTAAATTGAACCTGATCTTATTGGCTTGATAGCCTTTTCTAATTTCCTTTTCTAAGGTTAGTACAATATTTTTTAACCAGGATTGCAGGGGAGGGTTAAAAGTACTTGATTTCTTGGGCTTATCGGAATTAGTTGACAAGGATCTCCCTGCAAAAAAGTTCTTCAGGTTTAATTTCCTGATAAACATCTTAACATCCAAAATAACCTTTGTTAAATTGCTTTTCTTTCTGAGGATAAATGTAAAACTTTTCATAAACAACTTGAAATATTCATCAGTAATTTCCAAGTTGCTATAATTAAAAGTATTGAAACCCCCAAGGTTAATTTATCATGTTCCATCACCCTTATAGAACAATTTGCACATAAATCATTCAATAATTGGTTCTCAACAGGAGTTAAATTGAATTTGATCTTATTGGCTTGATAACCTTTTCTAATTTCCTTTTCTAGGGTTAGTACAAGATTTTGTAACCAGGATTGCAGGGGAGGGTTAAAAGTACTTGATTTATTGGGCTTATCAGAATTAGTTGACAAGGTTCTCCCTGCAAAAACGTTCTCCAGGTTTAATTTCCTGATAAACATCTTAACATCCAAAATAACCTTTGTTAAATTGCTTTTCTTTCTGAGGATAAATTTAAAACTTTTCATAAACAACTTGAAATATTCATCAGTAATTTCCAAGTTGCTATAATTAAAAGTATTGAAACCCCCCAAGGTTAATTTGTTTTGATAAAATGTTATAACCACGGGGTTAATATCTTCACCCTCTATCTGGCCTTCCATCTGTAGCCTCCTCCCTTCCAGTGGTATTTGGCCCTGTAAAAATGGTTGGACTGATTTTTATTTTTAATTCTTTCAGACCTACGTCGTGGGGTTGACCCATCATGGAAATCCAGTGGGGGATATTCATCTATTCCATAAGCTCCCTGATAATTGTTCCTTGTCTCACTGATAAAATCTTGTTCTGAATGCTGAACCTGGGGAGGAGGAATGTTATTGACCCTCCAAGTATAAGTAGAAAAATTATTATTGGTTTTTGGTAGCAGATATTGTTTCCCTTCACGATATTCCTTGACATCCCTGTCTGTTTTTTATATTTTCTATTCAAAATTTCATTACATTTGTCATCTATCTGATGTCTCAAATGATAATATTTCACTTAATGGGTTATCGGCAAGATAAAAGAGCAGTGGTGGTATAAGAGTCACTCTGGAATATCCCCCTTTGAATTATTATCCCTGAGATAATAATTTGTCCTTTATCATGGCTTAGCTACAAAGTGGTCTGCCACTGTAATGTACTCAATCAATGTAGGTTGTATCTTATATAACTGTAAGCACTTTTTAATCCCTAAAGGTGGGATGTTTCCAAATGCATTTTGTAGCCTATTCATGCCATACTTAGATTCTTCCCCTTTCAACAATTCTCCATTATGAATTTATTTAACAACAAATGATCCCTTGTTCCATATGACTTTCATTAGTTAATCTTTTGTTCTATTGCCATGACTCAGTTTTCTTTTAAATGGCTATAAGCTGTTGGCATCAACTCCAGTGTATCATTTATACATCATTGGAAGGCAAGATATTGGTCTATAATTTTTAGGATATCTTGGGAGTTCACTCGTAAGGAGAAGTATAATTTTTCCTGTTGATAACCAGGATGGCATCTGTTCGGGGTGCACATATAAACAATTCCTACTTATGGCAAAAATTCATGTAACCATGTTAATACTTTTACCCAGAAGTTAGGTACTGCATCTAGGCCTAGGTTTTTGCAATTAGGAGCTTTTCTTAATTTTGTTTCAATTTCTCTGGCTGTTATTTCATCCCATTACATATCCTGTACAGTTGAACTTCTTATTCTTTCTTTTAATTCTTCTTTCCATTCAGCATTTGTGTTATGTTCTACAGGATTTTCACATATTTCTTCAAAATGTATCTATTTCTTCTTTTTTGTGGTGTTTCTATTCCTTTGGCCTTGTTTCCCAATTCTCTATAAAATATTGTTGAGCCATCAGTATTTTGCTTATTTTGTACTTTTCCTTTATATTTATCTGCATATCTTCCAAGTTTTCCTGCCTTTGCTGATATCTTTAGTTTAGTATTTGCAATAGTGTACAAGCTCCGTGGTGTGTGCAATAACTACATAACAGTATAGAACAAATAACTAGATAGGCAGGGGTTCTAATCTCAATTTTGGCAAATTTGTGTGTTTGTAAGTGTGTATGTTTAAACCAGTACTTATTATTAATGCCCACCCCTCCGGGCATGTCTAAAGGGAAGTTTCCTATGCTTTTTCCTATTAACCTGGTGAACCTGGGCATCCTGAGGCAATGTAGCAATTGCCTCATGTACACTGACAACCCTCTCCTCTTACCTCCCAACATATCAGACGTGCAAGAGATGCACTTATATAGCCAAATTGGAAGCCACGCACTCTCCAGCCAAGACCGGAACAGTTTGTCAAGAGGAGAAGGTCAACAATTGCACCACACCACATGGAACACATAGCCTTCCAGGACACACACCAGCACTGCCTCCACATAAAAATGCAAACCGCACACCTTCCTTTGCTGAGGCGCTCAATAAAAATCTACCCAAAAAATAGAGACCTCCAAGGCAGAAACACACTCAACCACCACAACACTAATCACGAGACACATAACTCTCCTAAATAGTGTGCCACTTAACCAAAGCCCCTAAGGCAAAACAGCATGGCCAACACACTAGTCATAGGTGAATTGATATTGAGGCACACTGATGTCCCACTCACTAGGTTGAATAAAGAGAAAGTAACAGTCAGCTGCCTGGCAGGAACCAGGATCCACCACATAATGCACACACTCAGGTCCCACAACAACAGGTACAAATATGACTCTGTCATTGTACATGTGGGTGTGAATGACCTGAGATGTACCTCCCTGAACTACATGAAAAAAGACATGGAAGAGCTCTCAAATTATGCAGCCCAGGCGGGTATGACCATAGCCTTGAGCAGCATCCTACCATCACCCAGAATGATACCACAGTAAAAGAAGAAAATGATTGAATTCAACAACTGGCTAAGTTTCTGGTGTCATTCTAAGGGGATCCAGTATCTGTCTGCCTGGGATGACATGATTGACAGACCTCAATGCTTTGCCAGAGATGGCCTGCATCTGTCACACTTGGGCTTCTTGATACTGGCCAAAGCTCTTGCCACCCCTATGGTGCCTTTTTAGGCAGTGTTCCAAAGACCAAATTACCACCATAACAACTACAAACACATGCAATCTGAGTGTCATGCTACTCAATGCTAGAAGTCTAAATCTCAAAATGTACTAGCTCAAAGCACTCCTTAAAATGGAGAACATTGACATTTGTGCCATAACAGAGACCTGGTTCAAGGCAGCAGAAAGCACCCCTGCACTACTAGGCTATAACTCATTCCACACCTTTCAGCCCCAGAACTTGGACCGAAGCTCCAAAGGTGGTGGTGTTTCCATATTCATAAAGGATGTGCATGCCTCCAGACTGGTCACCCAACATAACACATCTGAGATACTTCAGGTGCAGCTAACATTGGGTAAGCCTGCGATTCAGGTCATAGCCTGCTATAGATCCCCAACCATGTCCCAAGACACACACTTCACATTTCTAAGCACCCTGGAGAATATTAGGGTCTAACCTAACACTCTCATACTGGGCAACTTCAACTACCTCTCCATTAACTGGGAAAAATACTCATGTACCAATACACTTACCCAATGTTTCCTGGAATTCATTAATTCCAATGCCCTGGATCAGCTCCTTCTTACCCCCACTAGAGGTAGCAACATCCTTGACCTAGTCATTACTTGCATGGGCGGCCATTGCTCTACACCAATAGTCAACTCCTCCCTGGCTAGATCCAATCACAAAATAATCACCTTGGAAATCCACATCCCTCCCACCCCACCCCACCCCCCGCAAATATAACTTCCATGAAAAACTTCTCCAAAGCTAACTTTGAACTCCAAAAAACAGAGATGGCTAACTTCACGGCACCCGTGCAAATGGATATCAGTTGCATGACCACCGAGCAATACACCAGTGCACTGTATGAACATGTACACAAATGCATGGATCTCGCCATACCCAATAGAACCAAGATGTTCTCCTCCAAGAAAGGAAGCCAATCTGGTGGCCTCTTGCCACAAACAAACTTTACAACAGAAGGAGGAAACTGATGTGGAATAAGGAGAAGTCCCAAGACTGGAAAAACTCCCTTATCAGCCTCAACAAAAAGTTGAGGTCCCTCATCAAATCCTCTGAAGATAGCTATGAAAACAGAATTGCAGCAGATAATAAAGACAACCACAAGGGCTTCTATAGTTATGTAAAGAATCACAATACCAGTAGATTGCCAGGCACCCAGTATTACTGCTGCACAGGTTAAAACAGCATTGTCTAAGGCCAAGAATACAGCTTCTATGGGACCTGACAATATCTCTGACTGTGTTCTACATGAACTATAGAGTGAACTGGCACCTCACCTGTGTGCCCTGTTCAATCATAGCCTCACCTCAGGCTTTGTCCCTACCGAATGGCTCACTGCTACAGTCATCCCTCTCCACAAAGGAGGAGCGACTACAGACCCTGGTAACTATCGCCCCATTAGCCTGACGAATCTGCAATGCAAAGCTATGGAACGCATCATCATGGACCTAATAAACAAGGATATAGGGAATCTCCAAACTCTGGGTCCTACACAGTTTGGTTTTGTGAAGGGTAGATCATGCCTGCTCAACTTGGTCAACTTCTTTAAGTCAGTCACCAGACCTGTGGATGAAGGCAAGGTGGTTCATACAGCCTACCTTGATCTGGCCAAGGCCTTTGATACCATTCCTCACTCATGAATCATAGAAAAACTCACTAAGCTAGGCATTAACCCCTATATCGGTAGGTGGGTTGCAAACTGGCTCACAGGTAGAACCCACAGTGTGGAAGTAGCTGACTCCAAATCAGACTGCCGACCAGTCACGAGTGGAGTCCCACAGGGTTCAGTCCTGGGTCCTCTGCTGTTTGGTATCTACGTCTCTGAAGTCCAGGTCAACACAAAAGGACTCTGGCTGACAAAGTTTGCAGATGATTGCAAGTTGGGAGGTATTATTATGACATCCTCCTCACTGAGACCAACGACTGGTGTCAGAACCATGACCTTAAGCTCAATGCCAAAAAAAGTGTTGTTATCCCCTTTGGGAAAAACCAGGTTCCCATGAATTACCACATTGATGGAGTCCACTGAACACAGAAGGCACTATAAAAGATCTGAGAATACAGGTTGACAGCAACCTTTGTTTTGACCACCACATTGCTACCATTGCTACTGTGTTCAGAAAGTCCTTTGATGTGACACATCTCATTACTAATAGTTTTGCATCCAGAAAGAAAGAGTTCATTGTCTCCCTATACACTTCCTTCATTTGGCCAATTATTGAGTACAATGCCCCAATCCGTGGTGGTACAGCGCTAGCATTGTTACCTCACAGCAAGAGGTTCTCCTGTTCAATTCTTGGCTGGAGTGCCTTCTGTGTGGAGTCTGCATGTCCTCCCCGCGGTCGAATGGCCTTCAAAAGACGTGTGAATGGGCTTGCCTTCACTGAAGGTTGGGCGTTGGGCTGGCAACTTGGCACCATAAAAAAATCGACTGCCAATCATTAGCAGACCGGAGTTCTGCTGTAGTGACCCCTAACCAGGAAAAGCTGAAAAGAACAACACCATTGAGTGCAATGCCCCATTTGGCATGTACCTCACTAAACACCTGCAGCAATTAGAGAGACCACAAAAGTACATCACAAAGAGGATCCTAGGCCCTAAACATTTGTCCTATGTGGACAGACTAGAAAAACTCCAACTATTCTCTATTTCATATCACCTACTAAGCCATGTCTGACCCAGCTCTGTTAGAAATACTACATCTAAAGAAATTACAATCCCTCCACACCACACACTTCAGAGACCTCAACCTTATTACCACAGTCAACAGAACATGCTGGAGAGACAGGTTCATAATCCAGAGACTGCACATGCTATGGAATAGACTTCCCATACATGTCAAGCAGAGCACCTCACTGGCCCTCTTCAAGAGAAATGAGTGGATGGAAAATAGAAAATTCACCCCAGGGATCAGTTCAGTGGCTTTACTTAACAGAGGCACTGGGAACTAAGGTCGGGTGTCACAATGCCAGGGTAATCCTATGGGCTAGTACACACCTATGAATCTATGAACCTATGGGTTTCTTTTAGAATCTCAAAAAACTGAAATACCGAATTTCATTTACTGAGATTCTAATCCCAAATGCTTGGAATTGCAAAACACCAGAAGTGCAAAATTCAAAATCCCAAAGTTCAGAGCTTCTGGTGTTGCGGTGTATGAATGGATGTAAGTGCAGGTAAGTTTGTAGGAGTGTGTAGGTTATGTGCTGTAGTGCATGTTAGTGTGTGTTTTGGTTGTAATGTGTGTGTGCAAGGGGCTGTGAAATGTGTGGGTGTGAGTTGCCTTTGTGTGTGTGATTGTGTGGTCTCGGAGTTAGAATATATAAGTAAGGGGGGTGTAGGTTAGTTTTGTTTGTGTGTGGGGGGCAGTTGTGTGTATCTGAGTGTGTGTATGTAAGTGTCGGGATTTTGAATTTCGTGATTATGGGCATTCGGGATTGTGGTGTTTCGGCTTTATGATCTCGATATTCTGAAATTTGGTATTTATATTCTAAAGTGAACCCGAACCTATTGATCCTTGTCTGGTCTGATACTGCACATTGCTTGTATCATGTCTATCTTTCTGAGTATTTTTGTTGATCTGTTCCCTCTTCTGTAGTCTTCTAACAGCGACACTTCTTGTCTTAATTGCTTTATAGCTTTCTATATTTGATAATTCCATTATGGCATGTGATTTCTCCCCTTCCTTTCTCTTAGTGCCCTGTGCTTTTGTGATAAGATTTACCCGTTATTAATTTAGCTAACAGTAATATAGCTTATTTACTTCTATTATAGCACATGAATTGAAAGTTTTTATTACTGTGTTCATTTGTTTTACCAAACTTCTACATTTGGGGTCTTATAAACTTCTGTAGTCTATTTCATTGATCTTAATATGTCTATCCATGTCTACTAGGGTCTATATTATCTTGTCGAAAGATGTGTTCAGCAAACACATCCTCATCAACAAGTAAACAGCGAACAATGTAATTGCCAAACGGCCATATCAGCGACTTTTTTTCCAAGGGAAAAAAGAACTTGGCCTAATAAAAAAAAAAAAAAAAAAAACATTCAGATCCTACATAGTGGGGGGCTGTGCTCCCCACACCCCCCCAACTAAATATACAAACTACGAGATCACACTACAGTGAGGAAAAGTGAAAAGCCCGGATGATGGCCAAGCACTATTTTCCCCTGGGAAAAAAGTCACTGATGTGTCTATTCTGCGATTACAGAGTTCTTTTCTGCTTCACCCTGTGTCATCCATTGCACTTTCATATGAGAACTCACTGGCCTATCTCTACATTACATTGAGTATGTCAGAGTTGCCACAGTTTCCTGTTCCTTCCCTTCCTATGTAACTCCAACTGAACTTTTGGACTGGTTTCCTACTTAATGCTCCAAAATATCTTCACATGGCAACCTATCAGATGCTTCCCACTCCACTGGTTTCTCCTTAATTTGGGGATTCATTATTCTATCATGCTAGGGGACTGGTGCATGGAAAACCTGACTAAAGTAGACCTGATTGCAGCCTTGGTTACAGCTGCATCAGAAAACATCAACCAGGAGGACAATCAGACTGGCAGTGGAGATACAATACCCTCGGAGAATGGACAGCTCAATCTTTCTGCAGAGGACTTAAAAATCCATCTGGAGCTAAAGACACTTGAGTTGGAGACCAGGCATTTGGGGAAAGAAGCAACTGAGAGACTGAGGAGTCTACAGGCTGGGGAGAATGAGAAACTACTACCCCTGGAAGCCAAGGAAAAGGAGCGGCAGAGGAAGCATGAGAGGGAAATGCTGTCTCTTTACCAGAGTCATGGAGGTAATGGGGAAGGGAGTAACTGGACCCCAGAAGCACAAAAGGTCAGTAAATTTCTTCCACAGTTTAAAGAGGGGGATAATTTTGATAGTTTCATTCATATGTTTGAGAGGGTATGCAAACAGTATAGTGTTGACCAAAGGCTATGGGTACGGTTACTGACCCCCTTACCCTATGGTAAAGCTGTAACTGTGTTCTCAAAAATGTCTGATGTTGCATGTTTTGATTATACTGCTGTTAAAAAGCATTTGTTAGAATTGTTTAAGCTAACACCTGAAACGTATAGGAAAAAGTTTTGTGAGCACAGACGCAAGGCAGATGAAAGTGTTTGTGAATATGTTGCTGAGCTGGGCACTTATTTCCATAGCTGGGTATGCTAGCAAGAGCTTTCCCCCTTTGTTTTCTTATTTTTGTATTGTGAAATTTTCCATATCTGGTTGCCTTAGCCTGTATTTCTCTTCAAACTGGTGCTGCTTTTTTTATGTTGATTAGTTTTGCTTGCTCGTTTGCATAAATATTGCACCATAGTAAATCTTTTTTTACCATGTCCATATTTCTTCTTCGGATATCTTTCACAGTTCTTGTTTCTCCTTACTTAGGGGGATTCATTGTTCCATCATACTGTGACATAAGCAGTGCTAGCATTTCTACACTAAATCCTTCACTTCGCAGATATTCCATAACTTCAGCTTCTGTTTCTTTACTTCTTCTTTACTAATCATTTGTTCTACATTATCCCTTTGTGATCTTGTTTTTTTTTTTGTTTTGTTTGTATTGTGAAATGTTCCATATCTGGGCAACTTTGCCTGCATTTCTCTTCCAATATTTTTGGAACTGCTTTTTATTGTATTAATTAATTTGGCTTTCAACTTTGTATAAATATTGCACCATATCAGATCTTTCTTTTTGTCCAAGTCCATATTTTTTTTATACCATTCAAAAATCTCTAGATGTTGTTCTTTATATTTTTGCATTCATCAGTCGCTTCTTTTTCTATATGGCCCAAGGTTTCTTGGTTTATGCAATGCTTTTCATGAATCTGTTTTAATAATGAACACAAATTTGCATATGAAGCTTTGGACAGTTTTTTTTGTGCAAGTATTTTTTTTCCTCTAATTTTTGGCTTAATGTTTTTATATCTGTCTGGAAATTCTGGGCTTCTTGCATAATAGTAACAATACATGATTTCATCCTTATCCTCAATAGTCCACTCTGTCATCTTTATTGCTCTTTATTGACCTATCCGTTTTTGTGATTTTTGTGGACTACTACTTTCTTCTACAACAGGTCGGCCATCCTCCCCCTGGGCCTGGCCTAATCCCATTGTAGGAATGTTTCCATGTCTTGAGGATTCTGCACTGTCATTTTTTCCAGTCCTGGCACCAGTGCACCTACCAGGATTGTGCACTTTTTTATTCTGTGTCTTTTGCATACAGCTGTCTTTTCTATTATTTAACCTACTTCAGAACATGATATATGCTCTATAAATAATAGTCTATATATCAGTGTCTTCTTGGTGAGAACAGGATCCAGCTTGTGAAGGTACTCACCAAGACTTGAGGTTGAATTTAATTACAGTAATGCTACTCTCCTTTGCTTGTTGATTTTATCATGTGGTTCATGTCACATGCTGAAAAAGTGAACAGGCATGACCTTAAGAGTACTGCCATAGTTCTTTGCAATTCCACCTAGTGTATGATCATAGATTTCAAAGGTGAAGAGATTTGTTGGGATGCCTGATGACAGCAACATTTTTTTATTTGCTTAATTTTGGATTTTGGACTGCCTAAATGGGGCTTCTATGAGCATTTAGTACAAAATGGGTGCCTGGCACAGCTTTGCTAATACAGTGTCTGATAACACTTGCATACCCAGCTTTGTTAAGGAGTGCATGTACCACTAGAGTGACCTGTGCAGGCACCATCTAGTTTCTTAGCTGGAGGGCAGAATAGGTTCTAGAAAGGGTCCCTGTGATGTAATATGTTTATTATCTGAATTCCCTGTTGGTAATTGGTTTTCAAACTTTAAAAATGTTATGAATCTCAGCATGTTACTTATTGTTCTTTTCCCCCTAGCTTGGGAAGCTATCTTGGTAAGCAAACCACTGTATGGAGATTAATAAAGTGTGCTTTCTTGGCAAAGGGTCGAGCATTGATACTTTTAAATTAGTAGTCCTCAGAACATTTTTTTTATTATATATGTAGCTCCTATATGTCTATGTTGTGCCAGACTGTGGTCCTTCACATGTATTCATGCCTAACTTAAGATTGAACATTTCTTGGAATCATAGATATATATAGCATACAATTCAGCAAGACGGTATTTATGAGTGCCCTTTGCAGTAGTATTGTTTTTACATATGCTAGCTTTATGAATCTCACTGAGGGTGTATATTTTATATCAAAGGTAAGAAGCATCACCCTGGAAATGGTCACTGTAGGTCCAGCATTCCTGTTGCACAGATATCTCGCAGCCATTTGCACTCACAATTCAGAGACTGCTAATTGTTTCACTGGTTTCTTGCCAGCACATCATAATACAAGGCCAGTAGTAAAGTACATACAGGCAGATGCTGGCAACAGGCCAATATATAAATCTTAGTGATGGAGTATTATGTAGCTAGGTGATTTTATGATTTATTTATACCTTATGTCTGTCTGCCTTCATTGTTTTCTCACTCTCCTCTCCCTCTCTTTGAAACTTTCCTTTTCATGTTTTCTTTTTTTTTTCTTTTATTTCTGCCAATTCTGTTTGAATTTTCTACAGCATCTGCAATGGCTGTATCAGTGGCATGGCCAGGCCACCCCCTGTTTCTAGTCCACATGTATACAGGCTAGCATCCCCATTGTGTGAGTCAGGTGCAAGCAGGATGCCACCACATCACCTCTGGTGGTATGTCACTGGATAGGTGTGCCATTGTTCCCACTGGTGGCACTGCTGGAGTTGAGTAGTATGTGTCATGCTGGGAGTTTGTAGAGGTGGTGGGAAAGCTGATAGACCAGTGGCTGGAAACCCACATTGGATGTCTAGTAAGGGTCATCTTGCAGCTCTTAGTGACATGTTGCTCACAATCCCTACATCAACACTCTAGGTGGGGTCCAGTGGGGAGGCTGGTCAGAGTGCTATCTGATCTCCCCCTGGATATTGCACAGGCAGTGTGGTATAACAGGCCATACCCACTCTAATCCACATCTTGATGTTTCCCTTCCTTGTGAGTTACTACCCTCCCCTGCTCAGTTTTTTCCCTTGTCCTCCTCCTAACCGCAACTGCCTGATTTCCTCTTTCACCAGAGGTCCTGATATTTTTTATATGGGTTTTTTTAGTTAGCAATAGCATGGGTTGCAAATGTAAACACTTTGTGCTTCAAGCCTTAGCTGCAGCAGGCACACCATGGTTCTGCTATGCATGCTTTTGAATCCCTGTGTTAGACCTCTCTGTATAATTTTGGACTCAGAGATTACTTCTATTTAAATTGATAAAACACTCTACACCAGTCAAGCACTATACACCAGAATCCACCAAATGCCCAGAAAGGTTTCTACCTGTTAGACAAAACATTAAAGAAACATTAAAGGTAATACTCAGCATTGTGCAGAACTGGTGGTAAATGGTACAGCATTCATTGACATGGGTAAAATAGCAAATCAACTGGCTGATAAATTTACCTCTGACTTCACCTCTGACTCCCCCTACCCACTCTGAAATCCTATCCAGCATCACACCTCTCACTGTCTTAGTGCAAGAAATTTGGACAAAGCCCAAAAATAGAGAGAGATTTAAAATATTTCAATTAGAAACTTTGAAAGTTGCTAGAATAACAGGATTGTGTGCTACCATAGATTTTCTGAAGGGTATGAAGTCTGAAACTCAAATATATTTCATTATTTAGAAACTGCAGTCCTCAGATCTTTCCAGTGATTTGCCAGGAAATCACAAATTTTATGAGGAGCAGACCACAAATATGAGGCAAAAATCTGGACATTCTGTCAAAATTTGGACAGTTGAGAGGTATGTTCACCATATCTACCCAACTATCAACAGGATGCAGGCCCTGCAGGTGCTAGATAAAGCCAAAAACACTGCTTTAGTGGGCACAGACAATATCCCCAATTGCCTCTTTAACACCCTGAAACATGACCTTGCAGGACCGTTTGAGGCACTCTTCAACTACAGCCTTAAAACAGGTTACATGCCAGGTGAATGGAGGGTCACAACTATCATTCTTCATAAGGGTGGACCATCAACCAACCACAGGAAATACAGACCCTCAGTCTGACAAGTCTACTATGCAAAGCCACGGAACAAATTATCATGGAAATGATCAGTAAGGGCATTGGTAACCTACAGACACAGGACCTATATCAATTTGGCTTTAAGGAAAGGTCTTGCCTACTTAAGCTGGTAGACTTCTTCAAGAGGATTACTATGGCTATGGATGAGGGGAAAATGGTGCATAGTGACTACCTTATCCTGGCCAAGGCAATCGATATAATGTTCCACTCACGTATTGTTGACAGTCACGCAGAGCTAGGCATACATCCCTATATAACTTGCTGTATATAGGGATATACCTATAAAGTCCACAAGATAAACAAGCAAAGCCCATACTACTGGAGATACTTTAGACTCCACAGATGTCTATATATTATTCTAAGTCACATCAAAAGTTAATAGGGAAACAAGTTTTTCAGCATGAAGCACTATTTAAACAATAGGAGATATGAGGGGGGCACTAGACACCTAGGAAACATTACTCTAAGTCATGTACACAGTTAATAGAATAAGTATTGCATCTCAAACCATATTCTGAACGCATTATTGACTCACTGTAATTGGTTCAGGAGTTATGAGGGATGGGGCAATTATAAAGGGTAAAATCATGGACATGCAGTAACATTAAGGACTTTTGAAAGATATGGGGATGTGTCCATGTGTGTGTGTGTGTGTGTGTGTGTGTGTGTGTGTGTATGTGTGTGTGTGTGTGTGTGTGTGTCTGTGTGTGTGTGTGTGTGTGTGTGTGTGTGTGTGTGTGTGTGTGTGTGTGTGTGTGTGCACGTGTGTGTGTGTGTGTGTGTGTGTGTGTGTGTGTGTGTGTGTGTGTGTGTGTGTGTGTGTGTGTGTGTGTGTGAGTGCGTGCATGTGTGTGTGTGTGTGTGTGTGTGATGCATAGGACACCAGTGATAATTACCACAACAAAGAACATATTAGTACTTGCAGTAATAACAGGACAAATAGATATATGCAAATTAGCTGATAATGAGTTTTTATCACTGCAGCTAATGCACCTCTGAATCACTGTTCTTTTGCAATCATAATAAATTGCTTGTAATGCTTGTATCTGGGTTCTTTTTGAATCACAGCCATTGTCTCTGATTATGTGAACTGTCAAATTATCAAGAATGAATGTACTCATTCCAGGTTTATTAAATGCATCTTACTTGTTTTTAATTAGGCACCTACTCTTATTTCTTGTTATCACTTCAGATAATTATTCCACAAATTGCATTAAAAAAATAAATATGTGCTAGACAGCGAATCTAATGTTGTATACCCCATGCAACATCTGATGAAGTTAAAGATTTGCTTCCTGTTTCTGAATTATAAATCACCTTATACTGCAGTCTGAAGTTCATGACTTTGTCTTTTAGGGCAATATAGTGAAGCTAGTTTAAACTCATGGTTTATAATCCCAGTATCTAGCTTTGTTGTTATTTTCTCAACCCTAATGTTTCATTCAGCATTTTACTTAAAATTTACTTTCCCTACTTAAAACGATTAGCTTATTTTGATATTGATCTGTCATTGAGCTCATTTTTCTACTTAAACTGAAATTCATGGTTGGTCATATGCTTTCCTTTTGTGTGTGTTATGCTTATTTCTCTTTGTTGGATGTTCATTTACTACATGCTAACATAGCATAGGATATGATGTTGCTTTACCGTAGCTATATTAAGATTAACAGTGGTAGCATAAATCACAATTAGCTTCACTGTAAACAGCTTGATAGCAGTATATTGTCCTGCAGTTGTTATGATGGACTATTTTTTTTTGATGATACATTTTTTGCACTTGTCCTTGAATTTAGATTTGCATTTCTCAATATGACCTCAAAATTGCAGAACAACACTGCTGTTTAGTATGAAACATCACTGGGTACTCTCATGTTTTGCTCTGTTTAGCTTTCCCATTTTAGTATGTATATTTAGTGTAATTTTTGTCAGAAGAATTAAATCTATATTCTTAGATTATAAAGCTCCAACCAGTTATATTGTTTCTATATTACTGCTGATTTTCTATACTTAGAGCTAGTATCATGTTTTAGGTTGTTGTACAATTGTGTATGCCAAAAAAATAAAATCTGGCTACCCACTAAACATAGGTATCACTTTTTCTCATCGGGTCAGCTACTGCTGTGTTAAGGTATCCCCATGACAAAACACCTAAAGGATGGTTATCATTTGGGTATGCTGTTTTAATGGTTAACATTTTTCTACTGTTCCTTGTAAATGTATGGCTGTATAATTTTAGAGCCACATATCTCACACTTACAGCTGTGCTATGTCAGATCATGACAAGTGAATATTGTGGATTATCTGGCTACTAACCTCAAATCCAAATTCCACTGCCTGAGGCCACTGTGGGCTTTTTCTTTTCTGTTTATTTCCTGGTTTCTAGGACCTCAGACTGTTGCCTCTGAGCACCATTATCTGGTCATAAAAAGACCCTTTCCCAACAGATGTGCTCATTGAAGGAACTCTGTCACAGTTTAATACACCTTTGCTGTTTTCTTAGACAGACTCAGTTCTTAAAGGAGTAATTATTCATAGGTTCATAGATTAGTACTAAGCTAACTGCCCTTGAGAGCCATTTTAAGCCTAGCCAAGTATCCCTTGTGAGACTCAAACCCTGCACCTTATGCTTGCAAAGCAAACACCTTAACCATTAGGCCACCCTCCCAATATATAACCTGGGTAACTATTTTATTGACTGTCTCCAGATCACTTACTAAATGGGCAATCCATAGTTAATGAAGCAACATCCTTTCCTAATCAATCCTGCAGAATCAGAATATAAAACAAATTGAATCATTCTGAATGACGCCACCCATAACTACTATATCAAGATACCATTATATTATCTTCCTTTACATGATTTTAATAATAGTCTTTGATTCTTAACCCCAGATTAAGCTATGCACCACATTTTATATCACCCACAGCATGATATCCCTTCATAAAAAAGTCAACTACCTTGTAATTTCCAAACAGTCTCTACCCTTGTAGGAACATTATCCATACTATAGAAATGGAAAGACTCCTCTCACAAGTTCACACAACTAAATTTCATATTTTAGTACTCTCTTTTAACCCACAATTTTAATACAGCTCATCTTTAAAGCACCAGAAAACATAGCTGATGTTTTTCTTATGTCACTTAATGCTGTTTATTCTTCACTGTGGTGATGAATCCCTACAGTTTCACTGAGTGCATACAGTGTCAATATGTGTTATATGGGGACATGAATACTAACTTCCATAGAGAGCATTTATTTTCATCACATTGTATAAATGGGGCTTGCCTCCTACAGAACCCTTCAAAGACAGTTTCTAGGAAGCAATGAAAAAAAAAGCAACGTGTTTCTCTTGATATACTAGAAGTTGACTATATAACCAGTCAACAACTGATCATAACTTGCAGTGGTATTCATCCCAAGCATAACCCATCAAGTACAGCTACAGTCTACTTTCACAATGCTCACTGTCCCAGATGCAAGATTTTCACAAACACAGGCAACATCTACAAGCATGACTTTTTTTAACAAAGTGAATCATGACAATGCAGCCAGTTTACATTCTTCTCAGTATACAGTTACATTTCAGACCTTAGCTCTGATAAGGAATCTGGCAGCATATCCCTCTTCCTTTGTAAATCTATTATTTATATAAATATAATTAAACAATCTAAATGAATTATTGATGATGTCAGCAGCCATTGTGAAGGAAAAATTAGTTATAGATAAAGCACACCTCCCTTATCCACAAGCTCTCTCAAAATGCCCTTTTTGCAAGTTTCTTAAATAAATAAAAATGTAACTCTGGAAAGCACAGCACTATAATGCTATCTGATTTTAATGCAAACCTCCTAAAGCTCAACCGTAACATCAATGGACCACTTGCTGAATTTACTCTGACATAATTAGGTACTGTACTAGGTATAGCCACAGCTTTAATAACTACTGTCTCCTTGGCTGACTCAGTATAAACATACCATACAATGCTCTTCTACAGATGTCACCTTGGCCAATAGTGACCACTTCTCCATTGTGGTTACAGAAAAATCCCTACAATCTAAGGCCAAACTCATCAGCAAAAGCTAAATTTGTTCCTTTTCCACAGTATATTGTTCCTTCCACACCTAAACAATAACATCAGCAATGCCAGCAACATCCTTGCTAAGAGGCTTACTCATTTCCAATACCAGAATTTTTCCATTTATCATTGGAGTAAAAAAAATGTCTAATGTGTAGATGACCAAAGAACCACTTTCACTCCTTGAAATTTAGGGCAACATGTAGAAACACTAGAAAACTAATCATCACAGTCTGTGAGGTATTGAGTTATCTTACTTGCACAAACTGCATAAAAAAGAAGTCATGTAAGAAAAAGGATTCATTAAGAAACCAGCCAATTTCTTTAGTAAACCACAGCAATTTTGGAAACAAGATTTATTAAACACAGGACCTAGTCAGAAGAACCCATCATCCAACATTGCTTCCTGTTTACCAACTGTGTCATATCACCCTCACCTAGTTTTCTATTAGAATTTATAGACTCTGTCCCAACAGCATTCACATTCAACTGCAATACAATTTTGTTATATCAGCTTTCTGCAGTATCTTGATCTATATAAATTCTACTTACAAATCACCTACAAGGAACAGAAATGACTTCTTGAAATAATCCACTCACTGACTTCCTAATGATGATAACCTTTCCATGTGTTTCATTAAGAAGTGTAAATACTTGATCTTTTACCCAGCACAGATTCCATATAATCTTTTCCACCTCATATATATATATATGTTCAAACATATGAAAATTACTCAAGATTTCTACAAATTTAATCCCATTTCCATCCTCCTAACATTAGGTAAACTCTTAAAGGAAAAAATAAATAAATAAATATAGATATATATATATATATATATATATATATATATATATATATATATATATATATATATACACACACACACACACACACACACACACAGACTGGCAAAACATCCATAACTATAATACCATCTACACATTATGGTGTGTATACTGGCCCGCAGGCACACCTGACTGCCTTATAGTGCTAACAATGATAGTCTAGTAAATGTGTATTAGGTCCTTATTTATTTTGACTTCTTCATCAGTCTTACATTTTAACCAATAAATATTTACAACATATAGCACTTTCTCTCTGGATTCAATTCTAATGTAAAGACCATGTTCTCAGATTTCTTCCTCAGTAAGATAATCTACAAAAATGGTATCTCTACTTTTTCACATACCCTGTTAGGAAATAAATACCTCAAGGTTCTGTTTTAGTCCCCTTTCCTTTTCCCACACTGTCAGCCACAGTGCCCCGGACACAAAATTTTCATTAATTAGATTACATTAACTCTTAACATGACTATTGCTTTATCTGTCCACCTACCACATTAAAAAGCAGCAGAAAAAAGAAGATCTCTCTCTGCTTGCTACCCAGCTTACTAATAACGCACTCCTGATCAACTAGAACACAAATCCCTTGTTACGGGGAATAAGCTAAAACAAATTACTAAAGACTGAACAACTGAGGACCGTTAAAAAATAAAGTAGACATACTCTCTCATTTAAATTCATCAGCATATGGGTATAAAAAAAATCTATCCCCAAAATAGCATACTGAGAAAGCAAAATAAAATTAACCAAATCTTTGTTTCGACCCCAAAGAATTTCCCACAACATATCCATTGCAATATGTACAGCTATAAGAAGTGGTGAAGTTCTACCACAAAAATACAATCTTTTGCTCATTGCCTCACATCTGCCTTCTTCTTCTTCTTCTTCTTTTGGCTGCTCCCATTAGGGGTCGCCACAGCAGATGAACTGTTTCCATTTCTTCCTGTCCTCTGCATCTTGCTCTGTCACACCAACCACCTGCATGTCCTCTCTCATCACATCCATAAACCTTAGCTTAGGCCTCCCTCTTTTCCTGTTACCTGGCAGCTTCATCCTTAGCATCTTTTTCCCAATATACTCTGCATCCCTCCTCAGCACATGTCCAAATCAATGTAATCTTGCCTCTCTCGCTTTGTCTCCAAACCTTCCAACCTGGGTTGAGCCTCTAATATACTTATTCCTAATCCTGTCCATCCTCGTCACACCCAGTGCAAATCTTAACATCTTCAACTCTGTCACGTCAAGCTCTGGCTCCTGTCTTTTTGTCAATGCCAATGTCTCCAAACCATATAACATAGCTGGTCTCACTACCCTCTTGTAGACCTTCATTTTCACTCTTACTGGTACTCATCTGTCACAAATCACTCCTGACACTCTTCTCCACCCACTTCATCCTGCCTGCACTCTCTTCTTAACCTCTCTTCCACACTCACCATTACTCTGAACTGTTGATCCCAAGTACTTAAACTCATCCACCTTCACCACCTCTACTCCCTGCATCCTCACTATTCCTCTATCCTCCCTCTCATTCACACACATATATTCTGTCTTAGTCCTGCTGACCTTCATTCCTTTTCACTCTAGAGCATATCTCCATCTCTCCAAGGTCTCCTCCACCTGTTCCCTACTCTCACTACAGATCACAATGTCATCTCCAAACATCATAGTCCACGGGGACTCCTGTCTGATCTCATCTGTCAACCTGTCCATCACCATTGCAAATAAGAAAGGGCTCAGAGATGATCCTTGATGTAATCCCACCTCCACCTTAAACACATATATCACTCCCACTGCAGACCTCACCACTGTCACACTACCCTCGTACATATCCTGTACCACTCTTACATACTTCTCTGACACTCCCGACTTCCTCATACAATACCACAACTCCTCTCTAGGCACTCTCTCATATGCTTTCTCTAAATCCACAAAGACACAATGCAATTCCTTCTGACCTCCTCTGTACTTCTCCATCAACACTCTCAGAGCAAACATCACATCTGCAGTGCTCTTTCCTGGCATGAAACCATACTGCTGATCACTAATCATCACCTCCCTTCTTAACCTAGCTTCCACTACTCTTTCCCATAACTTCATGCTGTGACTTATCAGTTTAATCCCTCTGTAGTTACTACAGCTATGCACATCACCCTTATTCTTAAAAATCGGTACCAAACCACTTTTTCTCCATTCCTCAGGCATCCTCTCACTTTCCAAGATTTCATTAAACAATCTAGTTAAAAACTCCACTGCCATTTCACCTAAACACCTCCATGCTTCCACAGGTATGTCATCTGGACCAACAGCCTTTCCGTTATTCATATTCTTCATAGCTATCCTTACTTCCTCCTTGCTAATCCACTTCCCTTCATGATTCACTGTCCGCACATCATCCAACCTTCTCTCCCTCTCATTCTCTTCATTCATCATCCCCTCAAAGTACTCTTTCCATCTGCTCAACACACTCCTCGCTTGTGAGTACGTTTCCCTCATTATCCTTTATCACCCTTACCTGCTGCACATCTTTACTAACTCGGTCCTTCTGTCTAGCCGGTACAGGTCCTTTTCTTCCTCCTTTGTGTCCAACCTTTTATACAACTCTTCATACGCTTTATCCTTAGCCTTCACCACCTCTCTCTTTGCCATGCACCTCATCTCCTTATACTCTTGTCTACTTTCTTCATCTCTTTGACAATCCCACTTCTTCTTCGCCAACCTCTTTCTCTGTATACTCTCCTGTAGTTCTTCATTCCACCACCTGGTCTCCTTGTCCTCCTCCCATTTTCCAGTTGTCACACCAAGCACCTTTCTAGCCATCTCTCTTACTAACTCTGCTGTAGTTACCCAGCTATTCAGTAACTCTTCACTGCCACCCAGTGCCTGTCTTAACTCTTCCCTGAGCATCACCTCACAATTACACTTTTTCAGTTTCCACCATTTGATCCTTGGTGCTGCACTCACATTCATCCTCCTCTTCTTGATCACCAATGTCATTCTACAAACCACCATCCTATGCTGCCTAACTACACTTTCCCCTGCCACCACTTTACAGTCTCCAATCTCCTTCAAACTGGCCCTTCTACATAAGATATAATCCACCTGTGTGCATCTTTGTCCACTCTTGTATGTCACCCTATGCTCCTCCCTCTTGTTAAAATACGCATTTAACACAGCCATGTCCATCCTTTTCACAAAATCCACTACCATCTGACCTTCTGCATTCCTTTGCTTAACGCCATACCTACCCATCACTTCCTCATCCTCTCTGTTCCCTTCACCAACATGCCCATTGAAATCTGCTCCAATCACCAGTCTCTCATCCTTGGGTACTGTCATCACCATTTCATCCAAATCACTCCAAAATTTTTGTTTCTCATCCATCGCACACCCAGCTTGTGGAGCATATGCACTAACAACATTCATCATTAAACCATCAATTTTCAGCTTCATAAACATCACTCTATCCGACACTCTTTACACCTCCAAAACACTCTTAGCATACTGTTCCTTCAGGATAATGCCTACGCCATTTCTCCTCTCATCCACACCATGATAAAACAATTTGAAATTGCCTCCAATACACCTAGCCTTGCTCCCCTTCCATCTGGTCTGTTGCACACACAATATACCAACCTTCCTTCAGTCCATCATATCAGCTAGCTCTCTCCCTATATCAGTCATACTGCCAACATTTAAAGTTCTGACCCTCACTATCACAGTCCTAGCCTTTACCTGCCTTTGGGCATGCCTTCCCCCTCTTCTCCTCTTTCGGTCAACAGCAGCCCAATTTCCGCCAGCACCCTGTAGACCAACAGTACTGGTGGTGGTCATTGTTAACCCGGGCCTCAACCGATCTGGTATGTACTTCTGTACTGTTGTCTACTTGTATGATTTGGCAAAATTTTACGCCGGATGCCCTTCCTGACGCAACCCTCCCCATTTATCTGGGCTTGGGATCGGCACAAAGAAATGCACTGATTTGTGCATCCCCAGTGGCTGGGTTTGCCTCACATCTGCCTATGTGTGTAAAATTATCAATCTATGTCAAAACTATAAATATCACTGTATTGTTTTCACTTCAGCTACATGGCTATATGGCTCATTCAAATAGAATGCATAGTTATCTTAATGGAACCACTTACAGTGAAAATTTTGAACTGAATGTCATAACTTTCCCTAGGCAGTAAACAATCTCACTATATCTCCCTAGGAAAGCTAAGATCCTATGCAAAGAACAACACTGTTTTTAATTAACCCGACAATAAATTTATTCTGACTAATTCCTGTCTTCTATCCATCGATCTAGAACCTCATTTTTTCCATTTTTTGTACATGTGATCATAAATTACCCATAAAATAAGATGCTCATCTGTTATCTACCAGAAAGTTCATAGATATATTATACCATGACCCCCCAAAAAACGTGCACGCTGATTGGCCAGTGTGCACATTGTAAATCGAGTTATACTAATGGAAAAAGGTCCGGTCGCCCGGACTTTTTTCCATTAGTATAACTCTACTTTTAAAACACTGTCTTGCTATGTTAAATGGGTTTAACATAGCAAGACAGCTTTAAAATAAGCAACGGATATCTCTGTTGCGTATTTTAAAGCTGTCTCACTATGCTAAACCCATTTAACATAGCGAGACAGGTTTTAAAAAAAAAAGCAACGGAGAAAGCAAGATCTCCGTTGCTTTTTACTGTTCGCTATGTTAAATGGGTTTAACATAGCAAGACAGTTTAAAATAAGCAATGGACATCTCCGTTGCTTATTTTAAACTGTCTCGCTATGTTAAACCCATTTAACATAGCTAAACAGTAAAAAGCAACGGAGATCTTGCTTTCTCCGTTGCTTTTGCCCACAGCTCTGATGTACTGCGCAGCCGCGCAGTACATCAGAACTGCCATGGATGCCAGACATCTGCGGAAGGGCAGTAAACAGGCATTATACTATGCCATTATTTAAGAAAAGTAATAGTTTCTTTTCTTAAATATTGTCATGGTATAATAACAATAACCCATTTCTGGGTGTGGGTAATGCTGTATTTACCCACGGTTGGCTTTGTTTGGTCCCTCGGGCTTCACCCTCGGGACCAAACCACGCCAACCATGGGTAAATCCAGCATTACCCACACCCAGGCATGGGTTATTGCTATATTATTTCATGCTCAACTCCTAACAAAATGAAAAGTCCAACAATAAATGTTTCAGTCAGCCTATTACTTTGAATATCTTCTATCCAGCAGAGTAACCTTATCTCCAGTCCTCGCCTCTACCTAGCAGTGATTACCAACACCTCAGCCTCTAACACTTTATTAAACAGTACTATCTGTATGACCTTTAATTAGTGTAGGAATCATTTAATTTCCCTTCATAAATGCAAACTGACCATTGGCATTATCCACATAAACATAGGTACGTATTGGCAGCTATACAATCTCTGAAACTATCTCTCCTATATTTTTGCATATCTATCAATGAATGTATTTGCAAATTAACCCATTAATCAAGACAACTAAACCTACTGTATACCATTTGTATTATGATGTGACTTAACTCACTGTTTATTTTGTGTTGCAACTGTGATAGTATTTGGATGGGTCTATATTATATGAACAAAAGCTCATATAATCGAACACTCCAATGAGTGAAAATCCCGGAAATCGAAACCGATATTGTGGAGGGCTGTACCCCCCCCACACCCCCACTAAATATATATTCCAACTATGAGATTGCACTATAGTGAGAAAAGGGCAAATATTCCAGTCTTCACTGTACTGCAATCCCACAGCACGCATCTCGATTTTTGGGATTTTCGCTAATTAGAGCATTCAATTATATGATCTTTCATTCATATAATATAGACCCGTATTTGGACAATGCCTAAAACAGGTCTCTGGTTGATCATCTTTTTCAACCTGGTTAATAAATCATACTTAAATCAAAAATAAACAAGCACATAAATGTATAAAACAAAGGGTGTACCTTCGTTGAAGGCTGTGCATCAGAGCTGGCAACTCGGCACGTAAAAATCTACTGCCAATCATTAGCTGACCGGAGTTCCACTGTGGCGACCCCTAACTGGGAAAAGCCGAAAGATACAACAACAACAAGAACAACATGCAATAAATGACAAATAGCCTTTGAATTTTAATTAAAAAAATAAACATATTATAATACCCGTCTGTCAGCACACATTGTTAAAATTCTACACCTAATAATAAGAAACTTTTGGCATTGTGTCATGTTTTGAAGATGCAATGAAGGTTTTTAATTTTACTTCACACATAACTGAAGTACTTTAACAGCTCTGCCCAGGTGATAATTAATGGGATATGACTTAAAACTTGCTGCTGTAAAACAAGGATACATTCATTCTCTTTGGCTAATCTTTGGATCTATATAACCATCATTTTCACTAGTCCCAGTTCATAGCTAAGTACTAGGCTAGGTCCTCCTGTGGGCCATTTTAAGCCTAGCCAGTTCCCCTTTTGGTGTCAAAATAACCAAAATATTTTATTAATAGCCAAGTCAACTATGATTACATTTTTAACTATTTAAAATTACTTATTTCAAACATTTCTTCAAACCGCTCACTCTATCTATATCTATGTATCTAAAATAAAAAAAATATATATATATATATAAATATATATATATATATATATATATATATATATATATATATAGATAGATAGATAGATATAGATAGATATATAGATATATAGATATAGATATATTCTACATGAATATAAAAAAATGGCTTTCTTACAGCACACAAACCCTTAACTATCAAATAAGCTGCACCAAACCAAGTTTACTGGGTCTAAGCATTGAATGTGGCTTCCATAAGGACATAATTTAGGTTGCTCCATCCATTTCACTAACAGCATATCTTTAGTAATTTTGCAATATCCAAACTTTACAGGTCTGCTTGTATGACAGAAGCCAATAGTGTATACCAAATGTAATACATTTTCAAATTTATTTAGTTCTTGGATAATTAAATTAGTTAAGGCAATTGTTCTACTTATATTTTATTTTTCATCTACAAACTTTGATTAACCTTCCTGAGAAACATGTTGTTAATAATTTTAGACCATTTACAAACAGCTGTTTATAAAACAGTTTTGTTAGGATTTCCTGTGTTTTCATGGCTTCAGATTTTTCTCATGATGTATATAAATTTCCAGGGTTTTATTTATATGTGCAAGAAAGTACTTTGCAATATTGTAGTACAGCAACACTGGATATACATAAAACAAAATTAATTCTTAATGTGATTCAGAGACATATCAGCTGCAAAGTGCAAAATATCTCATTATCCATATTTCTGAATCATTCTTTAATATAATTGAAATTCAGCACATCATTGTGGTAGTTAATATGGTAGCAAAAGCATCATGTTGGCATAGTCTAACTCCCACATGCACTGTGCCACACAGATGCACATGTTCACACACACACACACACACACACACACACACACACACACACACACACACACACACACACACACACACACACACTCACACACACACACACACACACACACACACACACACATCCCTCTCAAATGTTTGCTCTTGAGTTTACAGAATGCTCCTGCTATTGCCTGTTATAAGTGCCCTATCCCTCATATCTCACCAGCTGATGCAGGCAATGATTTTAGTTTCATACTTCTTATTATGCAAAACAAACCATGCTACATTAACTGATGCATTAGTGGCCTTCGTTAATGCTGCTTCTGCTTTCTCTGTCAAGGGTTTAGGTTTGAAACCTAGTACTTTTTTAAGACTTAGATAAGATTTTACATTATCCCTGGAGTCTAATGGTGATACAGAGGACTAATATCCTATGTGCCACCAGAATCTTTTTAGTGCCTTTAGGGCATGCTATATAGAGTATTCCTGACTTCTAGGGTTCTACCAGCCCCATGTCTTTCATGCTGAAAAACCTTGTTCTTTTGTAAGTACCTTTAAGAAATGCTATAAGGAGGTTACCCTGGGATCTACTGCCCCCCACTGCACATCTTTAGTGATACAAAGCTTTGTTCATTTAGTTTTTAAGTGCCTTTCAGGCATGATATAAAGAGTCATCCCTGGTATCTAATGTCTTCCCCATCAGAGTTGCAGGATTTGCTCATTTGTCTAGGGTATTGTAGAGGTATGACAGCCTCCTGCACACACATGCACACAAACACACACACACACACACACACAAACACACATACACACACACACACACACACACACACACACACACACACACACACACACACACACACACACACAGAAACAGCCCCCCCTTACTGCAGTGATGGACACACTCACATATTCAGCACACACACACACACACACACACACACACACACACACACACACACACACACACACACACACACACTCGTGTGCGCACATGCATGCACGCATGTGCAAGTGCACAAACACACATATACACACACATACACAGACACACAAATGCGCACAAACACTCACATATGCAAACCTACCATACCCCTAATTAGAACACCTACTACATCCTCCCAGATTGATGCACACTCACATATACAATAACACATGCAGTTACACACATAAATGCCAGCCCAAACACCCCTCACACTATCTGTCCGCTAAGCTCTCTGACATTTACTTGTAACACAATCAGATGAACATAAGCTTCTGGCCATGTTCTTGAACATGGCTGGCCATGGCAACTTACACTCAACTGTCTAAGCACCTTGCTGCTTGAATTTTAGCACATGACTAATTAACACAGGCTGCTGTCCTTGAATGCCTCATTTGCATTTAGCACAGCTGTAGAAATAGCCTACCATTGTGCTGCACATCTTCATGTAAAGCATCATGGTATATCTATGAATCTGAAATGGTTACAATAAGGCATGCATTCAGTAACCTATTTTAATCTGGCCCAGTATATATTGTATTGCTAGTGTATGGCCTAATACAAAAAATATTTTTTATCTGCACAAAAAAATATATAAAACTGGAAAAAAATGTTCATGCACAAAAAATATATAAAACTGGAAAAAAATGTTCATTGTGCTCAACCAATATTTTAGCATTACAGTTGGTGCATTTTAAAATCTAGAAACACAATATACAATCTGACTGCAGTAAATGACACCTTATTTGATGCAAAGCTTATGGACATCTTATAAGGGGAATGACCTTAAAGGATAACATTTTTCAAGGTAGAATAATTTTTGAATTTGAAAGAAGGATTCTGTGATAACAAAACCTTAAATATTTAAAAACAGTTGGAAGATCATATTAAATTAATTCAAGCAAATCATCCTAATCAAATCACTATGTGGTAACCTACTGGTGGACGAAGGCTGAATGCTTGGTCTGGAAATCACTGTCTGTGAGTTAGGCTGAGAGTGATGCCCATTTGGGGGGTATTTTCTGCTTCTTCAAGTTAGTGTGACCATGGAATTGGTATTTATAAGCTCAGGCAGTGCAGAGGCTTGCCGCCACACCAGAGCATGCTCCCCTGCAAAAACATTTAAAAGTGGTTTTATGCTGATTTTGTTTTCTTTGAATACGGTTTGGGGATTCTGATCCTTATTTTATTTCTTTCTTTAGCAATTCAAGTGGATTTTTTTGCTTTCTGTTGCAACAAAACCATATTAATTGTGGAGAACTCAAATCAGCCAATACATTTACCTTGCTTGATCATAACTTTTTTATATAATAGGGGCCTACATTTTGATATAGTTGCTGAACAGTGAAACATATCATTTTGCAAAGAGTAAGTATTAAGGAGTTTAATTCTACTCCTTTTTGATAAATGTGTTTTCTGTTTGTGTATTCATTTTCTGTAAAGTAGAAGAAAAAAATTAAATAAAATTTATGTTGCTGTTTTTTTCTTTTTCATTATTCAGCAACTACTAACAAAGTACAAAGCCTGAAACTAAACTGTTGGATTCAGGTAGTGAGTTATGGGTTTTAGACAGTTGTGTGTTCAGTCCTGAAATGTTTAAAACAAGTCATGAGTTCTTAAAATGCTCATGTAATATACAAAACATATAATTATTATATCAATTTTCATAATGCATAATCCAGGGATATCTGTGAAGTACTTGAATGTCTTAAGAGCATTCAAGGGACTGCATGTCAAATTCATGAAGTGACAAACAAGTAAAGCATGAGCTGCCCAGAGGCATCAGGAAGTGACAAATGGTGCTTTAGAAATTTAAATCATTGACGGTTTTAGCATTTTTATATATGGCGCCGCAAATCATACTTCACTTTATTTGATCACTTGACAAATGTAGGTTTACTCACATGCTAGTGTCCAAACAAAATCTCACGTAGTATAGAGGAATGGAACCAAAAATAAAACACTTTTGATGAAGTCCTATACTGAGGATGAAAGCACTTAACCATTACTACTAAGCTGCTTTGTAAGTTTTTACAGTTTTCTGTGGATTTTATTCAATATCTTCATACTACATCAAAGTGTTTTATTTTTGGTTCTGGCCCACCACACTATATGAGCCTTTGTTTGGATGTTCATAGTATTATTTTGGCTGCATGGACACACAATTTGCTTTTGGTTCACATAGTAATGTTTACTTAAATAGTCAGTTGTTTAACTTCATCTTAATTAAACACACCTTATCCTTGGGTATCTCCCTCTCTCTCTCTCTCTCTCTCTCTGTGTATATATGTATATATGTATATATATATATATATATATATATATATATATATATATATATATATGTATATATATATTTTTTTGCATTTTGTTTTTCAGATAGTTGAATATGGCCTTTGGTCCCTGAATCTGGGAAATTCCTTTGTAGTAATTTCTTAATATCTACCTGAACTGAAACCATCTCAGGCATTTAGAACTTTGACTTAGTGACTCATCAGAATCCTTCATTTTGTGTTGCAGTATCAGTATGGTTATACAATATTAGACAAATGCTCTTGGGAATAGAATACATTACCATCTGTTCTTCCAGGAATCATGTAACAGTCTGCATGCATTTGAAAGAGTAATTAACTTCTGTGGATCCATAACATTTGCTATTGAAGCATGCGGCATTGAAGAGGTACTGAACTGAAAAGTAGATCACTATAGAACATGTAGTGATCAGTCAAAGGAGTAATAACTGAATCTTGTGTACAAGATCAAATGTGACTTGGCAACTTCACAGAAATTTCTAATATATAACAATCTAATGATAGTCAAAGAAATGTATGAATGATTACTTGAAAAATAAAAACCTGAGGTAAATATTACAAATGGGGATTAATATCATTCAACAACACAAGCAGAAAACATGGCAGTAGTGAATTCAGGTGATATAAATGAAGGGAATCCATACTGGAAAGCATTGGAAACTGTGGACTTTGTGATGCATGTCAGTTGATGTAAAAGCGTAAGTAAAAGGAAAGAAAACAACTTTGATCTGTACAGAAAATGCTGATGAAACTGAGGCTTCACTGTGAGCTTTACAATGTGGGGTGAAATACAGTGGTTATTTCTGATTATGATTAATATGGAGGCAATAAAGCACTGCAGTGGTGCAGCGGTTAGCATTGTCACCTCAGAGCAAGAGCTTGTCTGGTGCAGTTCTTGGCTGGGGTGCCTTCTGCGCAGAGTCTGCATGTCCTCCATGCAGTCATGTGGGTTTCCTCTGGGTGCTATAGTTTCCTCCCATATTCCAAAGATATGCAGTAGATGAACTGCACACTCTAAACTGACTGTGTGTGTGAGTGAGTGGTATGGATGAACTACCATGGCAGGGCTAGCCACCCAGCGGTGTAAACCTTGGCTCGAGATTATTGTAAATGTTGAAGTGACACCCCAACCCCATTTGCAAAATGGGAAAAAGGGGTTGAGGATGGGTGGATGGAAAGAAAAATTCAAGAAACTGTGGAACATTGCTGTAATTCTTAGTTTGATTCAATGAATGGATGCAAATTTTCAGGAATTTGTTGAGGTTGTAGTGAAAAACAAGAGAGCATACATGGTTCACAGAAAGGCAATGAGGTCACTGTCAAATCTTTAGGAAATAGATTAAATACATGTAACCTGTACTTCCACCAAGAAACAGGACTAGTAAGACAAGAAATAGACTGAAAAGAAGGAAGTAAAATGTAAGTCAGCTTGCAGTAGTAGATCATATACAATGTAAGGTAATAGGAGATACATGAAGGCTCATACAGGTCTTATTTACTATTATATTTCACATGCCTCTACTATAACCAACTGTAACGTAACCTAATTCACAAATATTGCTTTACAGTTCATAGGTTCATAGGTTCATAGGTTCATACTAGGCTATCTGCCCAAGGGCATTTATAAGCCTAGCCCATAGTTATGTGGCTTTCGCCACCCCTTTAGTTTGAATAAAAATTATGCCTATCATTTTTCTGTGCCTCTGTCAAGCAGTGACACTGAAGTAATCCCTGGGGTATATCTGCGATCTCCCATTCATTGGTCAAGATTCCTCTTGAACAAGGCCAGCGAGGTGCTCTGCCTCACATGTACCGGGATTTTGTTCCACAGCATAGGGAGTCTCTGGGTGATGAATCTGTCCCTCCAGCACGTTCTATTTATAACCGTGTCAAGGTTTAAGTCTCCGCCCTTGTGGTTCTGAGGGATCTAGATTTTTTGAGGTGAAGCATATTCATCAAATCTGGGTTTGACATGGCCTTATATGTCAGGCACAGGTCACCTCTGAGCAAGCGGTATGAGACTGAATAGAGCTGGAGTTCTTTCAGTCGGGCAGCATAAGACATATTTTTGAGACCCTTTATCCTTTTGGTGAGGAACTTTTGGGGCCTTTCAAGCTGCAGCAGGTGTCTGGTCAGATACATTCCGAACGGGCATTGTACTCAATCATAGGTCTAATGACTGATGAGTACAGGAGACGAAGACCTCCCTTGATCTACCTGTGAATCCCAACATGATCAGGAGGGAGATATAGAAGGATTACCTAACTACTTTAGCAACATGAGTGTCAAGCGAAGGCTACTGTCAACTTGGGTCCCCAGATCCCTGATGGCTTTTCTGTGCTCAGTGGATTGCCACCTATATGGTAGCTAGGGTAACCTTGTTTTTCCCAAAGGGTATGACTATGCATTTTTGGCGTTTAACTTCAGGCCATGGCTCTGGCACCAGTTATCTGTTTCTGTGAGGCCCTTCTGGAGGATTTCTGTGTCAGATGTGTTTTCGACTATGGCCAGTTTGCAGTCATCTGCAAACTTTGTCAGCCATAACCCTCCTGTGTTTGCTTGTACTTCAGAAAAGTAGATGCTGAACAAGAGTGGACCCAGGACTGAGCCCTGTGGGACACCACTTGTGACAGGCTTTGAGTCTGACATGGCTCCAGCAACTCTGACCCTGTGTGTTCTGTCACTTAGCCAGTTTGCAACCCATCTTGTGATGTATGGGTTTACATTCAAGCTGATGAGTTTTTCGATGATACCTGAGTGGGGTATTGTGTTGAAGGCCTTTGTCAGGTCGAGGTAGGCTGTATGGACTGCCTTTCCCTCATCAATGGCCTTGGTGACTGTCTCGAAAAAGTCAACCAAGTTTAAGAGGCAGGATCTGCCTTTGACAAAGCCAAACTGGGTTGGATCCAAAGTCTGCAAGTTCCCTATGTCTTTATTTATGAGTTCCATTATGATCCTCTCCATGGCTTTGCAGATAAGGCTTGTCAAGCTAATGGGGCGGTAATTTCCAGGGTCTGTGGAGGCACCGCCCTTGTGAAGTGGGACCACAGTTGCCGTGCGCCACTCCTTGGGTACGTATCCTGAGGTGAGGCTAAGATTAAACAGCTGTCCTAACTGTGGGTTTAATTCCTCGTTGAGTTCATGAAGCACACAGCCGGGGACAGCATCCGGTCCCATGGATGCTGTGTTTTTTGCCTTAGTGAGGGCAGTTCTCACCTGGGCGTTGGAGATGTTTGGGGGCTACATTCCTCTGGAATAGATATCTCTCCTTTTGGGGAGGGGGAGAAGTTTGCACTGAACCTGTCAGCCAGTATGTTAGCAATGTGTGTAGGTTCAGTAATTTTCACATCATTTTGAACTAATTCTGAGCATATCTGGGAGTTTCCTCCTAGGTTTCTAACATAGCTAAAGAAGGCCTTATGATTGTCTTTAGAGTCCTTGGCGATTTTTCTCTCAAAATTTGCCTTGGATGATTTTATGAGAGCTCTTAGTTTTTACTTATAATGATCAAAGGTGTCTTACCTTTCAAGGATTTTGCTCTATCTTGTAGTAGCTTCCTCCTTTTGTTGTAGAGCTTGTTTATGGCTGGGGTCCACCAGACTGGATGCTTGCCTTTGGTACAAAGAGTCTTAGTTTTGTTTGGGATTGCCTGATCCATGCAGTCCTGTAGGTGCTGGTAGAAGGCATTTGTAAGTGATTCAGCGGTTTGAGTAATATTTACCACTGGCTCAGGGGCCTTAAAGGAGACCACACTAGTTTTAGAAGTGTGAAATCGGCTTTTGAGAAGTTTTTCACTGTGGTCTTTTTGTTTCAGGTGGGGCGGGATGAGGACCTCCAGCGAGATTAGTTTATGATCTGATCTCACCAGTGAGGGGTATACTTTCGGTGTTGAACATTTTGATCCCATGTTCGTGATGATGAGATCAAGTATGTTTTCTCCTCTTGTGGAGATGGTGACTAGTTGTTCCATGGCATTTGAGTTTATGAACTCCAGGAATCTTTGGGTTAGAGTGTTCGGGCTTGAGTAGTGTTCCCAGTCTATTTTAGGGTAGTTGAAGTCACCTAGTATGATGGTGTTTGGAGATACATTTATCCCCTCCAATGTTTTCAGGAAGGCCATGTGAGGTTCCTGAGTTTGAGAGGGTGGCCTGTAACATGCTACAAATTGCAGAGCAGTCTTGCCTATGGTTAATTGCACCTGGATGGTCTCCGATGCATCGTGCATTGCCACCAACCTTGAGGTGTGGGTGTCCTTTATGAATATGGACACCCCCCCTCCTTTCTTGGTGTTGTCCGGATTTTGGGGCGGGCATGATATGAGGTGAAACCTGTTAGTGCTGGGGTGCTCTCAGGAGCCTTGAACCAGGTTTCTGTCACAGCACAGACATCGATGTTCTCCATATTGAGAAGGGCCTCGAGTGCGTGCATCTTGAGATTGAGACTTCTGGCATTGAGCAGCATTACCCTTAGTTTTTTCCTTTTTGGTGTTCTAGGGTGGTAGGTTTAGAATTTGAGCCTTGCCTAAAAAAGGCACTATGGGGTGGCAAGAGCCTTTGCCAATATCCGGAAGCCCAGGGGTGACAGGTGCAAGCCGTCCCTTGCGAAGCAGCATGGCTTGTCCAGCATGTTATCCCAGGCAGACAGACATTGGATCCCCTTTGAATGACACCAGAATTTAAGCCAATTATTAAAGCTGATCATCTTATCACTGTATTGTGGCATCATTCTAGGTGAAGGTAGGATACTGCTCAAGGTCAGGGTCATACCTGCCTGGGCTACATAATCAGAGAGCTCCTCGATGTCCCTTTTCATGTCCAAGGAGGTACGTCTCAGGTCGTTGACACCAGCGTGGACAATGACTGAGTCGTACTTGTACCTGCTGTTGAGAGACCTGAGTGCTTGCGTTATGTGGCGGATTCTAGCGCCCGACAGGCAGCTTACTGTGACCTTCTCCTTACTCAGTCTGGTGGCGGGGCGTCAGTGTGTCTGACTATGGAATCACCAATGACAAGTGTGTCTGGCATTTTGTTTGGCCTTAAGGGCTGTGACTGTTTGACACTCTGACTGTGTGGTCTATGTGTTGCATGTGTTGGGTCGTGAGGTGGTAGTTGTTTGGGTGTCTGCTTTGGTGGCCTCTGCTGTTTTGGTAAATTTTGATCAGAGCCTCCGAGTATGTCTTTGTGTGAGTATGTGTATGATTTGAAGTTGTGATGGTACCATGTGTGACTGGGTATGTATTGTGTGTGGTTACCTTCTCCTCCTGTCTGGTCTTGCCAGTCCTATGTTGAGAGAGCTCAGCCTCCAGTTTGGCCGTATAGTTGCATCTCTCGCATGTATTTGTGTTTTGTGGGAGAAGGAGAGGATTGTCTGTGTACATGAGGCAATTATAACATTGCCTCAATTTTCCCAGGTTCACCAGTTGAGCTGGAGAGGACACTAGCAACTGATCCCTCGACATACTAGAAGTAGTAGATAAAGAGACTTTCAAAGGACTCCGGGGGAAGTGGGTTTTAGGCTGGTGGGGTACTATCTATAATAAGAGTGCTTTATCAAGGTGCAAGTACTGTAGGAGTAAGTGCTAGGCTTTACAGATAGAGAATAGTCTACTTGGGAATCAAGTAGAGATGAACTTTTCAGTTATAGGATATGCTGGTTAGATCAGCAGTACAGCTCGAGGAAGGTAGTTCTAAGGGAAAATTTGAAGAGTGGAATTTAGATGTCCCGAATAGTTTAACCTTGTTTAACCGCCGCTGCTCTTGTGTGCAACAGTGGCAACTCCGCGCTAGCGTTTAAGCGTGTTTTATAGCAGGTGGCTGAAAGGAGCTAGGAATTGGCCCAAAACGACCAATGGACTACTAGTTTCTGGCTGAAACTTCACCAATTCGGACAAAAAGGCTGCTCAGTGCCTCCCACTCCCACTGGTAAGCAAAGAAACTTCCCTCCTTCCTAATAAGGCAATGGATCAGTAACAGGAACTAAAAACAAAGCCCAGGGATCAGCAACTCTGAAACTGGACTACTCTAGTTCAGTAAGGTGGGAAAACAAGAGATTTTTTTTTTTTTTACAGAGACAAGGAAAAAAACAGACAGTAAATGCTTTTAAGCGGCTAGCACACTTGAGTGTGTTAGCCTACAGGTAAAATTAAGCAACAAATAACTTTTTAAGAGTGCAAAACAGTTAATCAACACAAAAACAGTTTAAATAGAATGCAGAGCTGTATAAACAGGCTAAGATGCAGTCGCTAAGCAGTAAATATTCAAAAAGCCAGAAAAAAATACTTAAATCAGTTATAGCAAATACAGTTATAACAAATGCTCTGAAATATATTGTATATTTCCAATATGTTTGAGAAGGACAGTCAGAACACAAGAAGGTTCAGGCGAAAAAGAAAAAAAAGTTTTGTTTTACTTTTTGAAAAGGGAAAAAGGAGGAACAGAAGGCCTTATCAAATGTTCTCTCTGTATTAAGAAGAATGAGCTAATGACACTAGACTGGGAGGTGTGTCACAGTAGGGGCGGGCAACTGCAAAGCCACCAAGTATAAGAGCAAGACACCAACAGGAAGGGAGGGTGGGACAAAATAGTGTCAAATGAAGTCAAATGAAAGTTTTTAAACAGATAAGGATTTGTGAAGATTCTAAATAGACAAAGTGCTTTATATATATTAAATTATAAAAACAGTAATCTGTAAAAATAATCAAAAGATACTTATATTTTGTAGCTCAGTTGCGGTCAAACAACTTCTCCAGCCTGCACTGTGTGCCACTTGCATTAACCCGAGAAAAACAGGTATGACAACTTATAAACATACATTTTAGTCTACAACTAGCAAAGTCTGGCTTGTTAGTCTGAGTGCATGTGTCTATGTCTGTATGTTGTGTCTGTGTATCTGCATTTATGTCTATGTCTCTGTGTTTCTGTCTGGTTCTGTATTATTGTACCAGTGTACATCACTTAGCATTCATGATCCAGTATGCTGAAATACTTGTTTATCAGGTGAATTTTGTGTATATTTCACAATTTCTAGATTAAAAAAAATGTTAGCAAAACGTTTGTGTGGGTATTTCTGTGGTTTGGGGCCATATTCATAAGCAGTGCATTTTTTTTTGTTATTTTGTTTAATCCTTATTTGGTATCTACCTCCAAAGTAAATAAACAAAGTCATGAATGTTATATAGTGTAAAGTACAGCTGTATAAAATGCATTTACTCATAACAGTAGATGTTCCAGTTCTAGGCCTGGGGGCCTGTATCCTGGTACCTCGCCAGCTACCCAAAGCTCAAGCCCCTTCCAACACAGTCACTCTGGCTGACTATAGGCTAATCCCTTTTGGAGGGAACTATAGAAACAGAAAAGGTAGCTAAAAATCTTCTAGACTTTCTTTTCTGTAAGTGTAAAAAGGAAATTCTTCCTGAACCAAATAACAACAGTAACAATAACCAGTTAGAACAACAAGAACAGCAAAGGCTATAACCCACTCTAACTATGTACAGGAAAGTGTATGGTGGGTGAGTACGCTACTGAAGAACTGCTGCAGTAGCCAATGGGTAGATCACCATAGCTCACCACATCTGGGAGGAGGAAGGATAAGGACCTAGGAGGTAACTACAAGAATAAAATTATTAAAAGAGAAGCATTCTGGCAAATTATGATGCAAGCCGGCAAATATCCTGGTATTAATGAACACATCTGTATAAATTGTTTTAAAAATAGTATATTTGTCAATACTGGCTGGTTTACATTCAAAGTTGTCATTAATTAAATGTGCTCTATAGCCTGAATTGTAACTATTAGGTGATCGGTCAAGTATTTAAGTGCTAGTTTTTTACCAGTGTTTTTAAATGTGTTTTTACTGCACTTTTTATTCTGTTGAAGTCTTTGGATGAAAGCATTAAATCTCTCTGAATAAATATGAATTATTTTTCTTGTGATATTTCTGCTGCCTTCATGTGAATGTTTTTTTTTTGTTTTTTTTTAGTTTGTTTCTACATTCTGTGGATTGTTTTGGTCTTTTGGATAGGTAGCTTTACAACTATCGAAGGAAGGACCGAGAGAGTCCTAATAAGAACATTTGAAGGTTTGCTGTGACAAACTGTGTCGAAGGCTTTAAAGTCTGGAAATAAGGAGGAAACTAGTTTGTGTTTATCTCTAGCTTTATTGATAGTATCTATATAGGTTAGAAGTGAAGTGTTACTGCTATGGGAAGAACAGAGTCCATGTTGTATGGGGGATAGGAGTTCTTCTTGCAGGAGATGGTTCAGCAATTGTTTTGAATACGTTTTTCAAGTATTTTGGAGAGAAGGGATATGATTGCTATAGATCTAAAGCTAGTAATCTATTGAATTTCTTCCTTTGTGCAGAGGGATAATGTGTGACTTTTTCCAAAGAAAGGGAATGTGGGGTTTATAAGGACTGAGACAGGGTGGGCAATGTTATTGGCTTCTATTGTAAGGTTCTCACTTGAAGGTCATCAGCTGAAGTAGAGTATGGTTTGATTTTGTTTAAGAGTTGTTTTATATAGGATGTGGGCACAGGTTTGAAGGTGAAAGTGGATGTAGTGATACATGGCTGCTGGACAAGGTTAGGATTAGATGTTGGGGATCGCTTCGTTAGAGATGCTATACTATCTATGCAGTAAGAGTTAAACTGTATTTCCAGTTTTGAGTCATGAGTTATTGGGAGAGGGGTTATGGTTGAATTTATGCCCGGAATGGAAGATTTCTTTAACTGTCATCCAGAATTTTTAGGGTAGTGTTTGTTAACATTTTGAAAGTTATTACAATATATTTTTTTGTCTACATTCATTTGGCTTTTATTAAGATGGCAAAGCATTCTGAAGTTTTCAAGGTCTTGTGTTTTATATTTTTGCCATTCAGTCCATGCTTTTTCTTCATCCTGCATTTGCATTCTAATCTTTTTCGAAGGCCGAACTGCATTACTTGTTTTAACCTCTTCCTTCTAGAAGGTGCTAGACTATTCAGGATATTCAGGAAATTTGTACTGAATTCATTTACAGCATCATCTAAGGAAAGGATTTTTAAGTAGTTCCAGTTAATAGATGATATGGTAGTAATGGATATTTCTGGGTTAAACTTGGAAGGGTCGCGTATTGTTTTACAAACATGCTATTTAAGTAGATGTGTGAGATGTCTGGTTGTATAGACTGGGAGAAGATCACTGAGACATTCAGACACTGTGCCAAATGTGGTGTATTTACAAGGGTCTAATACCAGGATCCAGTCTAACAGTGAATTTGAAGTCTTGACATAATGTGTAGGGTTATTAATTAGCTGTGTAAATCCAAATAAATTCACACTTGATAAAGAAGACTTAGACTTTATGTCCAACCAATTTATATTCACATCACCTAGTAGTATTTTTTTCTTGTAGAATTGTTATGGATATCCAGCGTGGGATATCTTCCAGTATAGCTATATCGTCACCATGAGGGATGTAAAGAACAGTAATACATATTTGTTTATAATTGTTTAATTTCAGGAAAGTAATATGAAGCTCTGTTAAACTGAATTTTGATATTGGTTTGTTGTACGGAGAAATGTGGTGGTTGCTGGGAAATACTAAAGCAATACTAGCACCGTTTTTCTTTATACAGTCATTTCAGATGATATTACAGTTGGGAGGTTTAATATTTGAGTCATTTGTACTGCATTTAAGCCAAGTTTCAGTTACAGTGAGAACATCTGGCTTATGTTGGGTAATCTACGCATGTAGTTCAACAATTTTATTTATTATGCTTCTGACATTTACAGCAGTAAAGTTTAAATTAATGGGGTTGGGTGCTGACTGTCTGGGGTTAGAGTAGTGAGAGCCTAGAGGAAAGATATTGTCTTGATGTTCATCATGATAGGTAGAGGCAGGATTACAGTGAATGTCTTTTCTTAGAATATTGGGGAATTATTGATACTTGTTGTTTGGAGAGTATTTGTCCACTTAATTTTGTTTTGGTTTGAGATGAAATGGAGTTAATCAGTTTATATTTGGAGTAAACGTGAGGAACGTCATTAAATAGGTTTGTTGTGATGTGGGGAGAGCATAGGGAGGATGTAGGATAATGTGGTTAGGACAGTGCTGCAGATATGTTGAGAGCTATTAGAGAATCATGGCTGGATGCTAAGGAACAGTGTGTGTAGTGTGGAAATAGGGATCAAGAAGGAAACAGAAGTTACAGGGTAGAAGGATATTTAATGGTGGTGGAGTCTGAAAGCTATAAAGGAAGAGAGTTAGGTTGTCCTGGTATCTTCTCTGAAATGTAAGGAACAAAGAGGTTTAAAAAGCTAGAGTATGAGAATGTAGTTAAAATGGGAAAAAGTGAGAGTTTATTTGGGAAAGTAGAAGATACAATATGGAATGGATAGGTGCTGTTAGGGAGAGGTGTGACTATGAATGAATATAGTGCAAGGCAGTATGGGAGGTAGAAAGATAGCATGTAAGGTATTTAAGAAGTGTGAAGACTTAGGGAGTTCTGAAAAGCTAACTCCTAAGCTATCGCTGCCAACAGGCACAGAAGGTATGACCTGATAGTCCCTTGTCTGTTTCACTGTGGTATTATCTGTAATCACCTAAAGATGGCTGGTTTCCCAAAGATGATTTTGAGCCTTTATAGCATGAGTTACAGCCAACATTTCTTTAACATGTATGTGCTTTGATCTGTCCAAATTGTCCCACAGACTATGCTATTTTACACCGATGGAAATTACACTCTAAGCAAAATCTTAGAAGTCTGTCAGGCAGATTGTGCTGCGTAGGAAGAGGAAAAAGAAATTATGGATTGAGAGACATCCAATCCATGCACCAGTGTAGATCTAGTTTTACAAAACCCAGTACTGGGATTTGAAACTCTTGGAGATGAATATGTTGCGTCCACATGTTTTTGAGGTACCACTGAATCTTTCTCTTGTATAGTCTGGAGAGAGTTATCATATGGATTATAGAAGCCATAAGACTTGGTATCCTGAGATTGACTGGCTGAAGCTTGGGACAGAAGAGAAAAGTTCAGGAATACTTCTCGATATGCATCTACCTTGTCCTGAGGTAAAAAGGCATTGTGTGTGACTGTCTATAACAAACCATAGAAATACAATCCTGTATGAGAGAGTCAGGGTGAACGTTTGTAAGTTGATCTGAAATCCTAGATGAGTGAGGATAGAAGCAACCTTGGCTAAGGTCTCCTGTCCCCTTGGGAAGGACTCTGCACAGATAAGCAAGTTGTCTAAGTAAGAAAAATGTGGACACTTTGGAGTCTGTAATGGGCCACCACTGGGAGATTGACACTTGCAAACAATCTTGATGCAGTAGAGAGTCCAAAGGTTAATGTTGAAAACTGACAATGTGAGCCAAATATATGAACTCTTAGGCATCTCTTGAAAAAGTCTGTAATAAGAATGTAATGGCTAACATCTTTGAGGTCTAAAGTTACTATAACACAATGGACTGGAAACAATGCTTCCACAGACTGAAGGGTTAACATTTAGAATTTTGGAACTTTTACAACAAACAACTTGAAAAAGGAAAGATCCAAAACTGGCCTCCCTGAGTATTCTTCCTTTGGGACTAGAAAAATTCTGGAATGAAAACATTGTCCTATGTTTTCTGCAAGAGCATGATCTATGATTCCTTACTGTAACATTTGTTGGTGCACCTGTGGAACAAATATATTTGATTGAGAGGATGAGAAAAGTTCTCCTGAAAATGAGGGGGAGATTAAGTATATTGCCACCTGTAAACAATCTGGCAAACATTTGTCTGAAACAATCTGACATCAAGCTGGGACACTGAGGGTCACATTCTATGAAATTGAAAGAGAAATAGGGGCAAGAGAAAGAAGGGGAGGTGAACAGGTCCCTGGCATAGTCTAAAAGAAGCTTCACCCCCTTTTTTTTTTTTTTTTTTTTTTTTTTTGGAAAACCACTTATTTTGGGGTTTTGGAGTTGTTTCCCTCCTGCGATTTCTTCACGGAAGCCTGTCTGTTATTAGGTTGTGCTCTTTGAAAGGGGTAAGGTGTTTAGACTTGAAGAATCTGGGGACCTGAAAAATCATGAAAACTTGCATTTATTTTCCTCGCTCATCCCATTGTCTGATGGCCTGTGTAGCATCAGGCCCAAATAAAACCTCTATATCTAAAGAGGATCTCAAAATTTCTGACTTTAACTCATCTAAAAAGTTTTCATTACTTACCCAATCAAAACTGTAGCCAGAATATAAGGTATGGAAACAATATCAGTACAATTATAAATATTTTTAAAGGCATGTTTTGAAACTTGAGACAGTCTAGACACTATATGATTCATGTAAGAGCTACCTTCAGGTGTTAGACAAACTGAAAATTCTCCTCCGCTATTTGCACATTTTAAAGCAAAGTTTCACATATGTCTCTGGTAAGTAAGAATTCTGAAGGTTACCATACATGAGGAAGAAAGTCTCTTAGCCTTCCTCTCTGGCCATTTATCCTCCTTATCTTCAGGAACTGGATGGAGGTGGAAACAAGGTTTCTTCCTGCAATAGCTATGGGCATAATTTCAGACAGATCTGCTCTAGATGAGTATAAGGATATTTATTAGTTTTAGAACTCTATACAATTTATCTGCTTTCTTAGAAACAGATGAGAGAAAGAGAGAGAGAGAGAGAGAGAATCAGGAGCATTGCAGGCACCTTTAAAGGCATCCTACCATGCAGGCAAAATAGGAGGAATGGGTGCTGTATTACGTTCTTTTTGTTCAAGTGAGTCATAGTGTCTGGCTAGCTCATGGGGGAGCGTCCATCTTCTCCCAAGAAAATATATTCCTAAGTCTGGAAATGGTCTCAGCAAAAGAAAAGTCCTGCATTTTAAAAACTTTGGGCTCACTTTCAGGAGCATCAGAGTCTCAAGCTATTAAACCCTCCGGTGACATAACCCCATTGTTTAATTTCAGGAAAGTAATATGAAGCTCTGTTAAACTGAATTTTGATATTGGTTTGTTGTACGGAGAAATGTGGTGGTTGCTGGGAAATATTAAAGCAATACTTGCACCTTTTTTCTTTATACAGTCATTTCAGATGATATTACAGTTGGGAGGTTTAATTTTGGAGTCATTTATACTGGATTTAAGCCAAGTTTCAGTTACAGTGAGAACATCTGGCTTATGTTGGGTAATCTACGCATGTAGTTCAACAATTTTATTTATTATGCTTCTGACATTTACGGCAGTAAAGTTTAGATTAATGGGGTTGGGTGCTGACTGTCTGGGGTTAGAGTAGTGAGAGCCTAGAGGAAAAATATTGTCTTGATGTTCATCATGATAGGGAGAGGCAGGATTACAGTGAATGTCTTTTCTTAGAATATTGGGGAATTATTGATACTTGTTGTTTGGAGAGTATTTGTCCACTTAATTTTGTTTTGGTTAAAGATGAAATGGAGTTAATCAGTTTATATTTGGAGTAAACGTGAGGAACATCATTAAATAGGTTTGGTGTGATGTGGGGAGAGCATAGGGAGGATGTAGGATAATGTGGTTAGGACAGTGCTGCAGATATGTTGAGAGCTATTAGAGAATCATGGCTGGATGCTAAGGAACAGTGTGTGTAGTGTGGAAATAGGGATCAAGAAGGAAACAGAAGTTACAGGGTAGAAGGATATTTAATGGTGGTGGAGTCTGAAAGCTATAAAGGAAGAGAGTTAGGTTGTCCTAGTATCTTCTCTGAAATGTAAGGAACAAAGAGGTTTAAAGGCTAGAGTATGAGAATGTAGTTAAAATGTGAAAAAGTGAGAGTTTATTTGGGAAAGTAGAAGATACAATGTGGAATGGATAGGTGCTGTTAGGGAGAGGTGTGACTATGAATGAATATAGTGCAAGGCAGTATGGGAGGGAGAAAGATAGCATGTAAGGTATTTAAGAAGTGTGAAGACTTAGGGAGTTCTGAAAAGCTAACTCCTAAGCTATCACTGCCAACAGGCACAGAAGGTATGACCTGATAGTCCCTTGTCTGTTTCACTGTGGTATTATCTGTAATCACCTGAAGATGGCTGGGTTCCCAAAGATGACTTTGAGCCTTTATATCATGAGTTACAGCCAGCATTTCTTTAACATGTATGTGCTTTGATCTGTCCAAATTGTCCCACAGACTATGCTATTTTACACCCATGGTAATTACACTCTAAGCAAAATCTTAGAAGTCTGTCGCGCAGATTGTGCTGCGTAGGAAGAGAAAAAAGAAATTATGGATTGAGAGACATCCAATCCATGCAACAGTGTAGATCTAGTTTTACAAAATCCAGTACTGGGATTTGAAACTCTTGGAGATGAATATGTTGGGTCCACATGTTTTTGAGGTACCACTGAATCTTTCTCTTGTATAGTCTGGAGAGAGGTATCATATGGATCATAGAAGCCATAAGACTTGGTATCCTGAGATTGTCTGGCTGACGCTTGGGACAGAAGAGTAAAGTTCAGGAATACTTCTCGATATGCATCTACCTTGTCCTGAGGTAAAAAGGCATTGTGTGTGACTGTCTATAACAAACCATAGAAATACAATCCTGTATGAGAGAGTCAGGGTGAACGTTTGTAAGTTGATCTGAAATCCTAGATGAGTGAGGATAGAAGCAACCTTGGCTAAGGTCTCCTGTCCCCTTGGGAAGGACTCTGCACAGATAAGCAAGTTGTCTAAGTAAGAAAAATGTGGACACTTTGGAGTCTGTAATGGGCCACTACTTCGAGATCGACACTTGCAAACAATCTTGATGCAGTAGAGAGTCCAAAGGGTAATGCTGAAAACTGATAATGTGAGCCAAATATATGAACTCTTAGGCATCTCCTGAAAAAGTCTGTAATAAGAATGTAATGGCAAACATCTTTGAGGTCTAAAGTTACTATAACACAATGGACTGGAAACAATGCTACCACAGACTGAAGGGTTAAACTTTAGAATTTTGGAACTTTTACAACAAACAACTTGAAAAAGGAGAGATCCAAAACTGGCCTCCCTGAGTATTCTTCCTTTGGGACTAGAAAAATTCTGGAATGAAAACTTTGTCCTATGTTTTCTGCAAGAGCATGATCTATGATTCCTTACTGTAACATTTGATGGTGCACCTGGGGAACAGTTATATTTGATTGGGAGGGTGAGAAAAGTTTTCCTGAAAATGAGGGGGAGATTAAGTATATTGCCACCTGTAAACAATCTGGCAAACATTTGTCTGAAACAATCTGACATCAAGCTAGGGCAGTGAGGGTCACATTCTATGAAATGGAAAGAGAAATAGGGGCAAGAGAATGAAGGGGAGGTGAACAGGTCCCTGGCATAGTCTAAAAGAAGCTTTGCCCCCTTTTTTTTTTTTTTTTTTTTGGAAAGCCACTTATTTGGGGGTTTTGGAGCGGTTTCCCTCCTGCGATTTCTTCACGGAAGCCTGTCTGTTATTAGGTTGTGCTCTTTGAAAGGGGTAAGGTGTTTAGACTTTAAGAATCTGGGGACCTGAAAAATCATGAAAACTTGCATTTATTTTCCTCGCTCATCCCATTGTCTGATGGCCTGTGTAGCATCAGGCCCAAATAAAACCTCTATATCTAAAGAGGATCTCAAAATTTCTGACTTTAACTCATCTAAAAAGTTTTCATTACTTACCCAATCAAAACTGTAGCCAGAATATAAGGTATGGAAACAATATCCATACAATTATAAATATTTTTAAAGGCATGTTTTGAAACTTGAGACAGTCTAGACACTATATGATTCATGTAAGAGCTACCTTCAGGTGTTAGACAAACTGAAAATTCTCCTCCGCTATTTGCACATTTTAAAACAAAGTTTCACATATGTCTCTGGTAATTAAGAATTTTGAAGGTTACCATATATGAGGGAAAAAAGTCTCTTAGCCTTCCTCTCTGGCCATTTATCATCCTTATCTTCAGGAACTGGATGGAGGTGGAAAGAAGGTTTCTTCCTGCAATAGCTATGGGCATAATTTCAGACAGATCTGCTCTAGATGAGTATAAGGATATTTATTCGTTTTAGAACTCTATACAATTTATCTGCTTTCTTAGAAACAGATGAGAGAAAGAGAGGCAGAGAGAGAGAATCAGAAGCATTACAGGCACCTTTAAAGGCATCCTACCATGCAGGCAAAATAGGAGGAATGGGTGCTGTATTACGTTCTTTTTGTTCAAGTGAGTCATACTGTCTGGCTAGCTCATGGGGGAGCATCCATCTTCTCCCAAGAAAATATATTCCTTCGTCTGGAAATGGTCTCAGCAAAAGAAAAATCCTTCATTTTAAAAACTTTGAGCTCACTATCAGGAGCATCAGAGTCTCAAGCTATTAAACCCTCCGGTGACAAAACCCCATCTCTGTCCACATTTGAATAATCTGAAAAAATATATCTTCCTTAGAAGAATGGGTACAAGTTTTTGATGAAGGTACAAGTTTTAGATGAAGTCATTGAACTGACTGTCTGCAATAAACAATTGACCAAGGTAATATTATCATTTTTACAAACAGAGACCATCCACCTGTTTTTATGTGCTTATTTTTTTTTCCTTTCTTTTTCCGCAGTACATCCTGAAGATGAGAATGGATATCAGAAAGCATATCATCATGAGCAAGAGGTCTCATTCTCCTAGCCCTCCAAGAAGACCCTCCTACAGTATCTCATGTACCTAAAATGTATGGTTCTGTCATGTCCAAGGTGGACACTAGAATAGCCGCATAGGACATATCTGGCCCCATAATACTGTGGTCCATAGTGGACAATAAGTCTATACCAGAGGGATTTGAGGAAAAAGATGAGTGATCTGAGGAACCCAGAAGTGATCACTGTAGAGTCACTCACCTCTGATGCATTGATTGATCTCACACAGACTGTGTGGGAGGGGCTTAGAACTTTGGAAGGCTGGACAGGTACTGTATCCCTGGCAGGATGCAACCCATAGGCTACTGCAGCAGAGAGAATGATGCACCACTACATTTTAACTCATTTCTTACTGATGAACAGAAACTACAGTGAAATATGTTTAAAACTAATGGAGTGTACCTTGCTGGCCTGACTGCATTATTAAAGTGATGTGCATCACTGTGTATTCAAAAGCTGATATTATGAAATGCCTATTTTTCCTTAAGAGAAATCTGCATATCTCAAAAAGCTCCTTTTTAAATGGAAATTTAACATTTTTGTGTGTTTCTCTCTCTCTAAATATCTATCTATCTATCTATCTTTCTTTCTGTCATACAGACATATTAATAGGTTATCACTAGTTGAGTTATTTATGCCTCTACTCAAAAAATCCTGCTCTTTTGTTTTCACTTGCTTTGGTATCCACACTTAAGGTAAACACAAATGAGGAGTTTTGGTATGTTGAATGTTTGAAAGCATAGATAGACTTACTAGATTTGCTCTTTACTCAAATGCATAGGCACAAGCCAAAACCATCCTCTAGCCCTCAGGGATTGAAAATCATGTCATATTTGCGTAATAGTGATTAGGCTTCTAAGGGCTCTTGGGCTGTTAGCCTATTAATCTCCAATGAACCTACTTTGATGAGTCCAGTAAAGGGTAAAACAATCCATAGGCTACTGCATCAAAGAAAATGATGAACCACTATATTTTCACTTTGCAGGCCTGTGTGTGTTGACAAAGATCTGTGTGACAGTGTGTCTTTAAATTGCAGTGTATTCATACATCTACTTTTCCAGCAGAGATGTGGATATCTCCCATAATGTATTATTACAGAGAGGTTTGCAAATGCTTTTTGCATAGGTATTCCTTTGTTGTTTCAGAGTCTCCCTAGTTTGCTCCAATATGCATCTGCTATGCCTCTTTAGCTCTTCACTTTAGAAAGCAGGGATATGAACATAAAAGTCTTGGATCAATGGCTGTGGTGCTCTTGTTTCAGTGTATATAGCACTTACATAACTGGCCTGGCTAAACATGGCATCAGTTGACAAAGAAGCAGCTTTATCTATTCCTTTGAAAGTAAGCTGAGAATGGTACAGTGGTGCAGCAGTTAATGTTGTCGCCCACAACAAGAGGTTCCCCAGCTTGATTCTTGACTGGGGTATCTTCTGTGCAGAGTCTGCATGCCCTCCCTGAATTAGGGTGGGTTTCATCTGGGTGCTCTGGTTTCCTCCCACATTCCAAAGACATGCATCTGGAGAGTTTCCCCTTGGACCACTGCTGAAAATCAGATCTGTACTAGTCGGACTTCCCTGGTCGATAAATGTTAAATAAATACACACACACACACACATATATATATATATATATATATATATATATATATATAAGGAAGGAATCCTGAATGTATTCACCTGGGGAGGTATTCATAAATAAGTAACACTATACAATGTGCTACTCTTTTTTAACTTTGGTAGTTTCACAGCATGTGGCTAATGTGGCCAGTAATGCATCTAAACTATTTTTTTGCTCTCAAGTGCAAAAACATATATTTTAGATATTAAGCTAGCCACATTTCATGACGCTAAAAAAGTGTATAAAACCTTCTGATTGCAATAAGTAGCAATAAATTTGAATACCTCCTAATGTTTATTGGCCACTATTGTAAATATTTTTTAGAATTCTAGGGACCATTTTCATGTAGATAAAGACTGATTACACAGCTAATTAATTATTAAGACTTAATAACAGTAGCCTTAAGCACCGAAGAGTATAAAAAAATGAGTTATGAATGTCTGAATACAAAAGATGAAATTTTTATAATTGTACTAACAGTACTGCCATCATTAAAACATTTTTTTTCCTTAAAACCTGCCTTCATATCTATAGTTTGTAGCTTCACATGCATGAAGTGTTTTGTAAATTAAACAAAGTGTACTCTTGCTCTTATATCCTGCTGTCTTACATCTCCACTGAGCTGTATACTGTAATATAGAACTGCCATTCAGCAGGGATTCCATCCATTATAAATGCAGGCAGAATTATGAATAGTTTAAAGTGGCGCAGACAACAGCTTTAATTAAAGTGCAGTTTCTGCTTTTGGAGACTGAGACAGGTAATGGCTGTAGGGTGTGGTGTTCAGTTATCCTCAGTGGACAAATTTGCTATTACTGTATCACATATTTTTTTCAGGGAAATTCTTTTTAAATATTTAACATTTAGGTGACTGCAAATTCCTTTACATATTGGAGTTACCAGTGTATAATGAATGTTTCCTCTATGCCAAGTAAAGGATCAATCAGAAATTCCAGTGGATGTTCAATGTCCCTCAGTAAGATGTGATATATATATATATATATATATATATATATATATATATATACATACATCTATGTATCTATATATCTAGCTATATCTGTATCTATATATACATATATATATATATATATAGATATATATATATATATATATATATATATATATATATATATATATATATATATATATACATATATATATATATATATAGATATAGATATATAGATAAAGAGAGCTATATAGATATCTATATCTATATCTAATTTATATCTATAAATAAATATATCTATATTTATCTATATTTATATATGCATACATATATATATATATATATATATATATACGTATAAGCATATATATATATATATATATATATATATATATATATATATATGTATATATACACATGTATTTTACATATATATATATATATATATATATATATATATACATGTATTTTATATATATATATATATATATATATATATATATACATATACACACATGATGTACACACACACACACACACACACACACACACACACATATTGTTGTGGATAATAAATGAACAATGGTAATATACACAGAAACTATAACTAGCAGGATACACTTGATTGTTCTTATTGTATCTAAGCCTGTGCCATTTATTCAAGAAAGGTTCCTCTGACTATATGCAGTAGTCCCCACAACCATGCTTAGAGTTTTTTTGGCTTAGGCTCATAATCATTTTTTTTCTAAAATTTAATCACAAAAAAGGTATTTTTCAATGAATCGGGAGCAAGAATTTCTGTCTATAACACTCCCTAAGTAAATATGTGTATGCACCACCAAATCCTACCCTTATTTTAATAAAAGAGATATCATAGTTTAGGACAGTGTTGTGACCATTCCAGGAGAAGTAATACCTCTTACCCAGTACCAGGCTGTATATTTTAACTCTTCAGAACATGAGTGAACTTCAATCAGTTTTCTAAAAAAAGCAAGTTTTACACTCTTGAGCTAGTAGACAAAATATAGAGTGATAGAGGAAGAAGGATCTTTTGTTCCTAAATACTGGCCTGCCTGATTGAATTAGATTTTATGGTGTTATTAATGAGGTAAAATTTGAAAAGGTATTTTTGTTATCTTTTTTATTTTATTTTTATTTTTTTATTTTATATTTTTTACCGGCTGGTCTGGCTGTACCAGGTCCGTTTACAGTGGAGGCCCGGGGAGAAAAGCTCCACATTTATTCACAGAATTAATAGTATTAATATATAGTGGTAAAAAAAAAAAGAAAGAAAAAAACACCTTGAGACAATAGAAAAATAGTTGATAAGACATATGAAAAACAGTCAGGGCACAACATTATCTGCAAAATGTGACTTCTTGCTTTCTAACTACTTTGGTTGGTCGACATGCTTTATAAAACCATTTGCACTTTAGCAATCAATTAATCACCTAATGCCCTTTTCTGACCTACATGTAGTATGGAAAACAAAGGATGTCTTAACTGACAGATAAAGGTAAAGTCCTCATTGAAAAGTGATACACAAAAGGCCACACTTTGATATTCATAATGAGTAGTGGAAGAGTCACAATATTCCATTTCATCATTCATGCTAACTAGCCTATATCTACATACACATTTTATTTTACATTCAGAGAACAACAGGTATAAACCACAATTAGATAGTGTCTGATCTATGTATAACTTTGAAATCCATTCCTTGTGAGTCATGCCAGAAGATCTACATGTATTTTGCTGAGATGAAACCAGAAGCTAGCAGAGAATAAGAGTCCTCTGGAAATCTAGTAAACGAGGAAGACCAAGAACAACTGATAGTCCCATTACATTATGAGACACTCATATGGCTATATACACTACAGAAAGGCATAAATCCCAAGGCCTGGATGGATTCTCTCCTGAACTCTATAAAATGGGAAAGAAAGAAGTGATTTTAGAGTTACTAGGCCATTGTGAACATATATGGAAGTTGTAGATGATTCAACGGAGAATAAAACATGTCACAATTATTGTAATACTGAAAGTTAATGGGGACAGCACAGATTTTGCCAAGTACAAACAAACCTTCTTCTTAAACTTTATCATAAAAAATTGTGGTGAAGAGGCTAGACAAAATTCTGCCCAAAATATTGGGAGGCGGCCAAAATGGACTCATGACAGGTAGGCAGAATATAAATAATTCGTGAAATCTGCCCAGTTTTCTTGAAAGTCATCAAACAGGATACACAATGCAACAATAGTCTTATCTGACATTAAAATTGATTCTAATGTGAATTAGGGATTCTTTTTGAGGTACTCCAAAAAAAAAAAAAAAAAAAGACAATCAGGAGATGATTTTAAACAGTAGATTAAGATACTGACTGATGCCACCACTTTGATGTAGGAATAAATGAAGGAATATTTACACAAGGGAAAAATTATATACAGGAGAAGATTTTTCAGTGGACTAGATAAGGGTACCCTTTGTCACCATAATTTCTTCAGTTTGTGATCCAAGTATTGATGGTATGAGAAAGGAGGTTTTACAACTGTGTCAAATGATAGATGCCAAGGCTACGTTTCAGCTATTTGCTGATGGTTGCATATTAATGGCAGAAACTATAGAAAAAATATAAATAAAGTTTCACCTCTGTATATATTTGAACAATTCTGTAAAGTGCCAGGACTGGATTTAAAGTATAATAAAACAGTTTTGATTAGAGTAGGAGAAGATAATGGTAGAGGTGCTATTAAGGGTATAAAGATGGCAGAATATTCCACCTACCTCGCATTGCAGGTTGGATATACTTATGAAGAAACAGTCATAAGAAATTTAGAAGACTTGTATAATAAGAAAAGTAAACTTTTACAGAAGGGAGGTAGTAGAACATATACCACTGTAGCAAAAAACATGATATTAAGGCCAGGACTACTCCATGTATAGCATGTGTTATAAGACACATACCAATGATGCTCTATTAACCATTAGTGCTGAAGATATAAACTTTACTTGAAAAACATATAGGCGAGGCACACAAACATGAAAATCCAAGACAGTGATTGCTGACATTTCCCTTAGAAGGAAGAAAGAGACTGATACATCTCCCCTCACATGTTGTAGCATTAGGTTACATGACCAGGACAAGGTGGGGGGGGGGGTGGAAGTGTGCCACTCAATAGAAAAACATATGGCAAATAGTCACAGAGAACTGGGAGACTGATCTTAGGTAGTATGGAAATATAACATTAAAAGCTCTGGTATATGAAAGAATCTGGGATCAGGACAATATTCAGACTGCCAACTGCAGGGAGAAGAGAGATTTTGGAGGACTAACAAAGTTGGGTAATCCAAACAAGTACAGTGATATTCTAAAAGGAAGAGTAATTTCTTATCAAAAGCTACAAAGGCATTATCAGACTGGAAATCAACACTGTGTAACTTTTAATATATTGATGAAGACATATATACACAGTTCTTAAAACAAGTAAGATAGAAATATTAGGGAGTTCCTGTAGAATACATAGAGTAGTATGTACAAGGGAAGAGATAGCTTAATTTATTACAATTTCAGGTAACACAGGAGTATGAAGAGAAGGGGCAGATTAGAGAGGGTATGGAATGTTAAGGAAACCAGACAGAATGGTGTGACACAAACTGAATGGAAGCAAGTATGGGAAAGTGCCCACCATCTTTGGAATTGACCTTACATTTGGGACTGAGAGATGAGGATTTTCCATTTGTGGTATAACATACCCAATAAAATAATGTGTGACAGCAGGGCTATGGAAGTAAAGCATTGGAGATGTGGCATGAAAGGTGCAGGGATGTTATATATGTTTGGGAGTGTAGAAGGGTGTGATGACCCACCACTGAAACAGTAATCAAGGAGCCTCAGTCCTCACCACTGGCAACAGTGGGGGACATACACTGGGAGGATAACAGGTACACACAGTTATTTCCAGATTCAGCTCTCTGCATCAAGTGCAATTTTCCTTAAGAGCACACAGAGACCACATCCAGTCTGGGGCTGGTTTCTCCCTCCTTCTCCAGATCTCCAGTAAGACTTCCCACTGGCACAGCTATAGAGTTGAGATCTCAGCTGAGTGACCAAGCCAAGACCTATCAGCACCCTCTCAACTAGTGCTTTGTGTCCCTGCCCAAGTAACTAACACACACAAACTCTTTAACGTTTGATTTACACACACACACACACACACACACACACACACACACACACACACACACACACACACACACACACACAGACACACACACACACACACACACACACACACACACACACACACACACACACACAAATATTGTTGTGGATAATAAATGAACAATAGTAATATACACAGAAACTGTAACTAGCAGGATACACTTGATTGTTCTTATTGTATCTAAGCCTGTGCCATTTATTCAAGAAAGGTTCCTCTGACTATATGCAGTAGTCCCCACAACCATGCTCAGAGTTCTTTTGGCTTAGGCTCATAATCATTTTTTTTCCTAAATTTAATCACAAAAAAGGTGTTTTTCAATGAATCGGGAGCAAGAATTTCTGTCTATAACCCTCCCTAAGTAAATATGTGTATGCACCACCAAATCCTACCCTTATTTTAATAAAAGAGATTTCATAGTTTAGGACAGTGTTGTGACCATTCCAGGAGATACCTCTTACCCAGTACCAGGCTGTATATTTTAACTCTTCAGAACATGAGTGAACTTCAATCAGTTTTCTAAAAAAAAACAGTTTTACACTCTTGAGCTAGTAGACAAAATATAGAATGATAGAGGAAGAAGGATCTTTTGTTCCTAAATACTGGCCTGCCTGATTGAATTAGATTTTATGGTGTTATTAATGAAGTAAAATTTGAAAAGGTATTTTTGTTATCTTTTTTATTTTATTTTTATTTTATATTTTTTACTGGGCTAGTCTGGCTGGACCAGGTCCGTTTACAGTGGAGGCCCGGGGAGAAAAGCTCCACATTTATTCACAGAATTAATAGTATTAATATATAGTGGTAAAAAAAAAAGAAAGAAAAAAACACCTTGAGACAATAGAAAAATAGCTGATAAGACATATGAAAAACAGTCAGGGCACATCATTATCTGCAAAATGTGACTTCTTGCTTTCTAACTACTTTGGTTGGTCGACATGCTTTATAAAACCATTTGCACTTTAGCAATCAATTAATCACCTAATGCCCTTTTCTGACCTACATGTAGTATGGAAAACAAAGGATGTCTTAACTGACAGATAAAGGTAAAGTCCTCATTGAAAAGTGATACACAAATGGCCACACTTTGATATTCATAATGAGTAGTGGAAGAGTCACAATATTCCATTTCATCATTCATGCTAACTAGCCTATATCTACATACACATTTTTTTTTACATTCAGAGAACAACAGATATAAACCACAATTAGATAGTGTCTGATCTATGTATAACTTTGAAATCCATTCCTTGTGAGTCATGCCAGAAGATCTACATGTATTTTGCTGAGATGAAACCAGAAGCTAGCAGAGAATAAGAGTCCTCTGTTTTCTGTTAGGAAAACAAGTCAGTATTTGTTAAACATTAAAGTTGTTAAACACTGACATACTAATTAGGAAAGTAGCAAGGTTAATACATGGCAATATATGAAGTCAGAATTTATAAATGCAATCAATACACAGTCAATAGCTGGAAATCTAGTAAACGAGGAAGACCAAGAACAACTGATAGTCCCATTACATTATGAGACACTCATATGGCTATATACAATACAGAAAGGCATCAATCCCAAGGCCTGGACGGATTCTCTCCTGAACTCTATAAAATGGGAAAGAAAGAAGTGATTTTAGAGTTACTAGGCCATTGTGAACATATATGGAAGTTGTAGATGATTCAACGGAGAATAAAACATGTCACAATTATTGTAATACTGAAAGTTAATGGGGACAGTACAGATTTTGCCAAGTACAAACAAACCTTCTTCTTAAACTTTATCATAAAAAATTGTGGTGAAGAGGCTAGACAAAATTCTGCCCAAAATATTGAGAGGCGGCCAAAATGGACTCATGACAGGTAGGCAGAATATAAATAATTCGTGAAATCTGCCCAATTTTCTTGAAAGTCATCAAACAGGATACACAATGCAACAATAGTCTTATCTGACATTAAAATTGATTCTAATGTGAATTAGGGATTCTTTTTGAGGTACTCCAAAAAAAAAAAAAAAAAAAAAAGACAATCAGGAGATGATTTTAAATAGTAGATTAAGATACTGACTGATGCCACCACTTTGATGTAGGAATAAATGAAGGAATATTTACACAAGGGAAAAATTATATACAGGAGAAGATTTTTTTAGTGGACTAGATAAGGGTACCCTTTGTCACCATTATTTCTTCAGTTTGTGATACAAGTATTGATGGTATGAGAAAGGAGGTTTTACAACAGTGTCAAATGATACATGCCAAGGCTACGTTTCGGCTATTTGCTGATGGTTGCATATTAATGGCAGAAACTATAGAAAAAATATAAATAAAGTTTCACCTCTGTATATATTTGAACAATTCTGTAAAGTGCCAGGACTGGATTTAAAGTATAATAAAACAGTTTTGATCAGAGTAGGATAATATAATGGTAGAGGTGCTATTAAGGGTATAAAGATGGCAGAATACTCCACCTACCTCACATTGCAGGTTGGATATACTTATGAAGAAACAGTCATAAGAAATTTAGAAGACTTGTATAATAAGAAAAGTAAACTTTTACAGAAGGGAGGTAGTAGAACATATACCACTGTAGCAAAAAACATGATATTAAGGCCAGGACTACTCCATGTATAGCATGTGTTATAAGACACATACCAATGATGCTCTATTAACCATTAGTGCATAAGATATAAACTTTACTTGAAAAGCATATAGGCGAGGCACACAAACATGAAAATCCAAGACAGTGATTGCTGACATTTCTCTTAGAAGGAAGAAAGGGATTGATACATCTCCCCTCACATGTTGTAGCATTAGGTTACATGACCAGGACAAGGTTGGGGGGGGGGTGGAAGTGTGCCACTCAATAGAAAAACATATGGCAAATAGTCACAGAGAACTGGGAGACTGATCTTAGGTAGTATGGAAATATAACATTAAAAGCTCTGGTATATGAAAGAATCTGGGATCAGGACAATATTCAGACTGCCAACTGCAGGGAGAAGAGAGATTTTGGAGGACTAACAAAGTTGGGTAATCCAAACAAGTACAGTGATATTCTAAAAGGAAGAGTAATTTCCTATCAAAAGCTACAAAGGCATTATCAGACTGGAAATCAACACTGTGTAACTTTTAATATATTGATGAAGACATATATATATATACACAGTTCTTAAAACAAGTAAGATAGAAATATTAGGGAGTTCCTGTAGAATACATAGAGTAGTATGTACAAGGGAAGAGATAGCTTAATTTATTACAATTTCAGGTAACACAGGAGTATGAAGAGAAGGGGCAGATTAGAGAGGGTATGGAATGTTAGGAAAACCAGACAGAATGGTGTGACACAGACTGAATGGAAGCAAGTATGGGAAAGTGCCCACCATCTTTGGAATTGACCTTACATTTGGGACTGAGAGATGAGGATTTTCCATTTGTGGTATAACATACCCAATAAAATAATGTGTGGCAGCAGGGCTATGGAAGTAAAGCATTGGAGATGTGGCATGAAAGGTGCAGGGATCTTATATATGTTTGGGAGTGTAGAAGGGTGTGATGACCCACCACTGAAACAGTAATCAAGGAGCCTCAGTCCTCACCACTGGCAACAGTGGGGGACATACACTGGGAGGATAACAGGTACACACATTTATTTCCAGATTCAGCTCTCTGCATCAAGTGCAATTTTCCTTAAGAGCAGACAGAGACCACATCCAGTCTGGGGCTGGTTTCTCCCTCCTTCTCCAGATCTCCAGTAAGACTTCCCACTGGCACAGCTATAGAGTTGAGATCTCAGCTGAGTGACCAAGCCAAGACCTATCAGCACCCTCTCAACTAGTGCTTTGTGTCCCTGCCCAAGTAACTAACACACACAAACTCTTTAACGTTTGATTTACACACACACACACACACACACACACACACACACACACACACACACACACACACACACACACACACACATACACACACCTGGGAGAAGCTGGCACAGGTTTACTAGCTATGACCCCTTCTGCCCAGACTATAAGGTAGTTACAACTGCCACCAGTCAACTCCTTATCAGCTACTTTATGACCCTTAAAAAAGGTGTCCAGTCTTACTGTGTAATAGTAATATTAATACAAATGGTAGTTTGACCAAGAGCAAGGCTATTAGGACTGGCCCACACAGTGTCACCAAATAAATATGCAAGTACTCTAAAAACTTAAAATATCTCTAGACATATCAGCCACAATGAAAGGTTTAAATATTTTTAATAATACATAAAAGAACAAAACAATACTAAACATATATTCACAGTGACCTCAGAGTTCAGAACCACAGGATTTTTTAAAACAACATTGCAGAACAGTATCAAATAAATCAAGAAAAATATCTAACTTAAGCTTCACTATATTTCTGACTGTATCTAAAAGAGTTGCTATATCCCAGAAACTTATTTTATTAGAGCGAGTCATATGTTGTGGTGAATGGTTCTTGTCAGTTCCAAGACAGAATACAGAATGCTCTGTCTCACTAAGTAACTTCTCAAATTAATATCTCAAGTATTACTGCTGGGGTAGTTTGCAGAATGACATCAATTCTTGTCATCTGACTCTAGTTCTCAGATGAAACCCCCACTACTGTAAGCTAGCAGTATTTAGCATCTACCTGTGAAAATACATAGACCTCAGATCTTTGGCAGATGATGGAAGTCATAAGACAATTACATTCCTCCACATTTCAAGACTCGTAATTATTTCACCCTAGAGACAATACAGAAATCTCCCTAGTATAGACACTGGCTCTAACTGCATTGAAAACTGAAAGATTCCCTCTTTTATGGCCTAGCCGTAAAGTAATTTAATTTCAGCTATTTTTCTGAAGTTAACCTCCCATATTCCAGTTTCCATTGTTGAAATATACACATTTAAACAGTTACAATAGTGCATGTGCATTTCTGTTCTATTGCAGTAGGGCACAGTATGGTTCCATTTCAAACAGCACTTTGCAAAAATCTTTTCGATACACACTTCTGTACCAGCAGTTTGATATACACATAACATACAGTTCTAATATATTTGTAACACAAGCATCTTATATAAATCATGCTGATATTCACAAATGACATATAATCATTTACAAAATTCCAGATAGCTGTGCTGTCAGTATTTCCCTTCGTTACAAAGGGCACAGGAGAAATGGAAGCAAATGACTGAAGTTTGGGCAGACATATTTGGGAAGCCTATAATCTGGACATGAGAAGCCTTAGAATTTGGGGTAGAGAAAGACACATGTAAATGGAAAAAGGAAGTGTTTACTATTAGATTGGTACTAGCATTTGTTCCAAGAATGGCAGCTGTAACAGAATTGAGAACACTGTATACAGCTGAAATGGGAAGTTTACAAACAGAATATTTAAAATGGATCAGAAGGGTCAAACACTATTATGCATTGAATGTGATTAAGAAAAAATATGTAAGCTGGACTTTAATCATACATTTTATTGTGATATGAAAAAAAAAACTAAGAAGCTATATGCAGAACTAGACACTGGAGGGGAAAGTAAGACAGAATAATGAACAGACTTTATGGAGGACAAGAAACATCTTGGTCTTTGTAAATATGTAGTTTTTTTTATAAGTAACTAATTATACAAGTGTGTATATAATGCTAACAGTTTTCATTGTTGTTTATATTGTTATATTTTTGTCTTTTAATAATCATATATCATTTATTCTAAATATATTTATAATTGTTTGTTGGTGAAAAAAAACAATAAAAAATATCACCAGGATTTAATAAAATCCATGTAGGCACCATGTAAAGCTTACACAGAATGTATCCATCTCCGTGGTCACGGTTCTCCCTCGTCAGGCCGCCATGCATATTAATGATGGTGCATTGCAGAGAGAGAGAGCCGAGGAACATGTTTGTGGAATTAGTGTAGAAAGAGGTGTACTGCTAACCATGGCTGCAGATGAGTATGAGCTGCCCTGCGATGTTCTTTTATTTTCTTTTATTTTATTAAAAAAAAAAAGCATATTTGCACGGTACAACGCAGAGCGTAGAAATGCCAAGCTGCACTCACATATAGGATAGCAAACACCTACCAGACATCTAAAAATAGAAACCAGATGTAATTAATTATTTATTTAAAGGTGTGTTTAAGCATGCCTAAGCATGTTTTCACAGGGCGGCGTGGTGCCCAGCAGTGCTTATAGGATGCTCAGTGGTATATGTGAAGGTATAGTGGATTTCTTTATATCAATGTAGCTAAATGGGTAGAGTAATGGCTTTATGTGAAGTAGGTCCAGGGTTTGAATATATAGAAGGGAAAGGGAAAATATGTATTTAATTTTGATATACATATTATGAAGATAGTTTTAAAATATGGCCCCGTTGCACTCTGCTAAGCTCTGCTCATCTGTGCTTAGACCTGCTAAGCACCGCATAAACATGATAACAGCTGCCAATGTTTATGCGCTGCTTGGTTCTGCTTGGCTGGTTTCTGTGCTGCTAAGCTCTGCTAAGACTATGTTTCTGCAAGTTGTTGTGCTTTTCAGCTCAGCTGCTCTGGTTTGAATGTTGGCCAATGACATGTAAGGGAAGGAAAACAGCCTATATTAAGCCCAATAGGCAGGAATGCAGCAGAATCCATTGGAGTTCTGTCAGCTGAAGGTTTTCTATGGCTGGTGGCATTGGTGAAGGTATGTGCTTTTGGGCAGACCGTTGGGGCATTCTGGAGCCCAAGGGTCATGGTTGGGCTCCTTGTGAAAAAGCATAACAATAGGCTGCTGCTGCAGGGAAGTTTCCAGGGCTCAGAGTGTAAGATGGAGGCCTGGGACTGGCTGGCCTGAGAAGCAGTGTTACTGGCATCCCCTGCACAGGTGAGCAGTATAGTCACCACCATGGTGACATGACAAGGTGAAAGAGGGGTAACTTAGACACCTGGGTCCAAGAAGCAAGGGCAGGAAATACCCCACAAGTATGTAAGTAATTTTACTTCTGTTTTACCAATATGAAATCTGAATGTCTGCATAACTGGTATGCATAATTGTGTGCTTCTCTCCCAACAGCTGCAACTGAGAGGGCTTGGAATATTGAGTCACATGCCAGGCACATTGCCAGGATGAACCACAAGTGTGGTGAGTATGACTGTATTATGCTAACTGTAGTGAAATAAGCAAGAAAGAGAAAATAATTAACTGCAATAAAGCATATACAGTAAAGTCTGTAGTGCAATATATGTGAAATTAGAGCTGCCATGCAATAAATGAATAATGCCAACTGTAGTGCAATAAAAACATGAAACAATAACAATAACTGCATTAAAGTATGTACAATAAAGTTTGTAGTGCAATAAATGTGGAATTAAAGCTATATTGCAATAAATAAATAATGCCAACTGCAGTGCAATAAGAACATGAAACCGTACCAATAACTGCATTAAAGAATATACAATAAAGTCTGTAGTGCAATAAATGTGGAATTAGAGCTATAGTGCAATAAATTAATAATACCAACAGTAATTCAACAAAAACATGAAACAATACCAAAAACACCAAGGAAAATGGTGTACATCAGAATTGTATTGCTGTAACCATTGCAGTAGAGCTGTATGCATTGTGACTGTAAGGTAAAGAGCTGCAGTCAACTATAACACTGTAGTAGCTGCAGAATGCAAGTTGAAAGGCTGAAAATTGTATTGGTTAATTGATATAGTACTGTTCAAGGTTGTCTCTAGGACAATATTGGTCACATAATGCTCTGACATCCACAGACATCAGGTAATAAAGGTATATAGGTGAGGTAGCCCACTCCATGAGCTCATATTGTTTGTTGACTTCACAGATATTATAGTGAAATATAGCTAATGTACTGTCTGTGTTATGCTTGTATTTCATGCATGTGCATTCTACTGTCACTGTAGTCTACTAAAACACTGTAATAGTACTACCAAGTCATATTTTGGTTCCAAGTGAGCTCTAGGTAAATATCATTCAGTCAGTAATCAGCAGTGACTCAGTAGCTCGGTTTGTTAAATGCTTTGTATATAGTACATTTTGCCACATGCAGTCCAGGGCTCGAATCAAGTGGTATGTAGCAGTAAATAATACAGTAGCAGTCATGAAATGTTCACAATTTCTCTCTTCACAGGAACTACAGGTAAATGGGTGATGTAGCCCATAACACAAGTAGATGATTCTGTGTTTAGATGTCATACACTGTTAAAAATCATTAGCAAAAATGTGTTCATAAGCAATGCTCAGTCAGAAATAAAATGTGTAATCCCAGTATAGCTGTATGCCTGAAGTGTCTGTTAAAAGTTACTGTAGTCAATTAGTACATACTATGCCGATGCCTCCTGAGCCACTGCTGTTGGGTTCTATTCTCATGTCTGCCAACCAAGGCATGACAGCTGTTTAGTGTCAGTACTATACACATACATGTCTCTCAAGTGTCACAATTTCATGTTATATAATTAATAGTGCATAATCCACCTGGTACAAGATTACCAATTACCATGGAAATGATTACCTAGATTGCAAAGTTTCATCAAATCACCCCACAGAACACCGTGGTAGTTATATAGGTCCACCTGATGTGCAAGTTTTCTGTGTAGTTGTGTACCGCAGGTGTTACTGCTTGGCCCATAGTGTCCAATGCAAATAGCTTGAGAGGTATGTACATGCTACATCAGCTATAGGAGACTTGTAGTCACTGTACACATAAAGAAAATACAGCCCCATGGAGTAGATAGCAGTACTGTTGTCAAGGAAATAACCTATAATATTACTAATGGACTGTTTTTCTCTCTCTCCCCACCCCTTATCTTCATTTATTTCTTATTTTTATTCATTGGTTATGGTTTACTATTAACATATGTTGTTACATTAACTGTATTTTGGGACATGTATTTTTTTATTGTTATGTATTGTAATTGTTGCATATTAACATAGCTTGCTAAATTACCTATTATTTTGACCTTATGCTGTAACTGTTACCAACATGCTGTTAACATACTGACTGTTCTATTATTTATTGTTATGTTTCATATAGTATGCATTGATATGTAATTGGGTTATTGTGAACATTCTGCCATGCCTTTATTACTAACAATGATTTGTTCATAACTAACCTATACTTATTGCTATACCTCCATTACCAGAGCACATCAAGGTAGGCCGGTTCTGGTTGATCCACCTACCTTGTTTCAATTGGCCATGGCACCAGGTCCTGACACATCTGAGACCCGGTCTGGTGGTGCCCCCTCCACTGCCCCTGCGCCACTTGAGGCATTGGGTTGGACCTCCTCAAGGTAGAGGGTGCGGACACCCCCTGTGAGTGGTGGCTGAGGAGCCGTTGTCACCCAGGATCAACTGCGGTCATGGTGCACAGGATTGTTAACTCAGCTTAAATGGAGCTTTAATGATTAAATGTTTTTATTACATTGTCAGACACATGTACAGAATAAACACTTCTGTCATGTTTCCAACCAGAGCCCATCACACCTACAGCACACTGCATTAACCCATCACCTCACGAAGATCTTATTTAAAACAGGTGTTTTTGTCAAAACATAGCGATTGCCACTTACAGTTATCAGGTGTGTCACAGCGTAGCTGTGCACCACTCTGCACTGCGCAGACTGGGATAAAAACTTATGGGAAAAATGGAAGTGCACCTTGGACTCTGGTGCAATAATACACCACTAGACAGCCGAAGACATAATAATGGATGCAAGTGAGGCTTGTGATAGCAGGTAAATGTGTCCTTTAATCAGCAACATGTTGAAACACACCTGCTAAGGCATAAATGGCAAAGTACATGTTCAGCTGGGACTCTGGTGTAGAAATACAGCCATAGAAAGCCATGCGTATGCTGATAGATGCAGACAATGTGTATCACAGCCTGTATGTCTGCATATATATCTTGCAAGTAAACCTGCTGCAGCAGTGACTCAGTAGTTCAGTCTGTTAAATACCTTGTATGGAGTACATTTTGCTACACACAGTCGTGGGTTCAAATCCAGTTTTGTATTGCAGTTCAATTACATTATTGTGAATACAGCAAGTAATGACTGAGTCATGCAATATTTATCTGCACAACTTACTGCTAATTAATAAACTGCTATCCAGTTTTGCAAGTCAAAGGCCTGAACATATCCTTATAGCCTAACTACATGTTGCCTACTACTCTGTTATTGGCACTGTTGCAAAACAGACGTACCTTAATCGCATGCCTTGATTGGACTGTAAAGGGTACTCTTTCCCTGGATCTGCTGTAATGACAGGGTTGCCAGAGCTTCCACAGTTACACATACAGCTTGTTGTCCTCCAAAATGATCACACTCACTGCTATGTGTTCTAGGCTGCAGCAGCATCTGCAGCCTGTAGTACTTGCAGCTGTATGTAAAGGTAGCTGCTGCAGACCTACCATACCGCCCAACCCCCTAGAACAAGGAATCCGGATGCAGCCATACGTAATGGGGTGGAGAAAGGCTCAGAGATAGGGACATGTTTAACAGTTTGCTCCTACAAAGATGGTAAGTTGATAGAATAACAGCTATTGCATTAGTAGGCATATTCTGATTGGTATGAAGTCTGACACTCAAATGTCTGTCTTTCATTACTGACCTCAACCCACAATGTGTGCCAGTGAATTGCCAGATGACCACAATGTCATGGGACAGTGACCACACATATGAGGAGAAACTATCGACATACTGCATAAATCTCTACAGTTAGCAGTTATGGTACCTAACCTCTGTAATGCTGTAGTCTCCACACCTCAATAATGTCCATCTTAACAAATAAGAAAGGGCCCCAGGTCTACATGAAGGCCTTATATATTGCACTGCGGTGGTATGTCATTGGTTAATGATAATGCAATTTAGCTGTTTTGGCTTCAGTTAGCAAATCTTAGCCACAGATTGTTGCAGAAGGAATGACTTGCAAATGAGCAGTACCTTAAAAAGGCAGGCAGCTGGTTGTGGGGAACAAGTCTGTATGAGACTCACACAGAGCGTATTTTCAAAAGACTACCAGAAGCAAAGTTCAACAAAGGGGTACTGCACTCCACCTGGTATGTAATAGATTTCTCCATATAACAGGATGCAGATGGGAGAATGGAGGTGTAGGGAATATGGACTACAGCAGTAAGCCTGTCTTTGATGTATGGTACTGGCATGTCATGGATACTCTGCTGTCCTACACCTACAGGTATGCCTCTCAACTCTCCCTGATTTCAATCACATCTTAACTCTATCCCTATCAATCTCTCCTACAATGGTTAGCTGTTGTGGGAAATCTGGTGGGTTACATGTAATACATAGTGACAATCTATAAGGGTGTACACTAATGTAATGTAAGACGATATACTGTAAGTCACCTCCTCTCATTCTGTCAATGTCTCACATAAATAGTTCTAACATTTTAAAAGTATCCCTGAATGTCCTTGATGTACTCTGGCTAAGTCCCTGATTCTGCTGATATTTGTCCCTGTTTGGTTGAGAGCTATGCTTAACACACCTGTCAACCTCTTACAGCACAAAATCAGGACAAAGCCATAATTAATGGGGGGACAAAGGCCCAAACTTAGAGACACTGCTTAAATATTGCTCATACAAAGTAAGAAAGTGAATAGAAAATCAGATATCACAGAAGCATAACTATGTTCTGAAGGGTATGACTTTCTGACAGCAACCATCAAGGACTGGCCAACCATTTGTCAGAAATCCACACTTTTGTGTGAAAATGACCAAAACTATGAGGCAAACATCTTGACATTCTCGAAACATCTGTATAGTTGAGAGGTATGATGCCTACAGGGAACATATACTGCAGCAGGTATGCATTGTTTTCTGTCATCATGGCACACTGGTGTTGCTGGACTGCCCCCATATAGTGGTTGTAATAGCACACTGCTCTTTGTCTGGCAGTTGCCATATGACATATTAGTGGGAGTTTGCCCACAGGGGACAAACCACAGTAGACTGCAGTGTTGGGTGTAGGAACATACTGCAGAATCTGTCACTGCACACAGTTACAAACTCCAGTATTGCAGCTATCTTGCTTGTATCCACACACGTACTATGTTGCTAGACTGTGGGATATGACTTGTGAGGGAGTAGTTGACAGTGCAGGCCATTATGGGTGTGCTGGATCTGTACATAGTGGACACCCACATATCTCGTCCTGTAATGTGTTCCCCTTTTGTTGTCTTTCAGGAACCATGTACTGCAGAAGACTTGCCCCCTTCTCAGATGCGATAGTGTATGGACTAAGACAGTACCATCAGATCTTGTTGTCCAGAGGGAGGCATAATTGGGAACAGTGGGCAGCATTGTGATCAGACCTTGTGCAGGATATCAATCAGATTTTGCCAACAGGACAGGACCTATGAGCAGGTCTGACACCGGACTACAGACATGGTGAATGCTGCACAACAAAGGGCAGCTAACATTAATAGGTAGGTACTAGGCTATTGGCCCTATGGCCTATATAAGCCTAGCCGAAAAGGTACCCTGGCTTTCGCCACCTAAGGAAATTATTTTCCTGTCCTCCTGTCGAGCAGAGCCACAGAAGTGATCCCCAGGGTGAATTTCCTATCTCGCATCCAATCATCAAGATTTTTCTTGAAGAGTGCTAATGAGGAGCTTTGTTTGAAATAGATAGGTAGTTTGTTCCAGAGTATGGGAAGTCTCTGGGACAGGAATCTATCCCTTCAGCATGTTCTGTTTATTGTGGTGACAAGGTTTAGGTCCCTAACATGTAGCTTGGATGAACTGGGATTTCTTTAGGTGGAGTATGTCTAACAGCTCTGGGTTTTACATAGCTTTGTATGTTAGGCAGAGATCACCTCTGAGTAGGTGATATGCGATGGAGAAAAGCTGGAGTTTTTTTGAGACAGTCTGGGTAGGGCATCTGTTTGAGGCCAGTAATCCTCTTTGTGAGGCATTTCTGTGGTCTTTCTAGTTGTTGTAGATGTCTTGTGAGGTACATACCAAAAGAGGCATTTTACTCTATAATGGGTCTAATGAGTGACGAGTAGAGGGGAACAATGACCTCTTTTTTCCTGGATGAGAAACCTTTTGTGATGAGATGTGCCATGTAGAAGGATTTCCTGACTACGATGGCGATGTGATTATCATAGGAGAGACTACTGTTCACCTTTGTCCCAACCGTCTATGTAGTAGCTCATGGGTACCGATTTTTTACCAAAAGGGATGACAGTGCACTTTTTGGCATTGAGTTTGAGCCCATGGCTTTGACACCAGGCATCTGTCTTAGTGAGGCCCTTTTGTAGGATATCCACATCATTAGGAGTTTCAATTATGGCTCCTAGTTTGCAGTCATCTGCGAACTTCATTAGCCTTATGTGTTAGACTGTACATCTGAGAAGTAGATACCAAACAGGAGAGGACCCAGGACTGAACACTGTGGTACTCTACTTGTCACTGGTCTGAAGTCAGATTTGGAGTCTGCTTCTTTCACAGTGTGGGTTCTGTCAGTGTGCCAGCTGGCAACCCATCTTGTGACATAGGGATTTATACATAGTTTAGTGAGTTTATCTATAATTCCAGAGTCGGGTATGATGTCGAAAGCCTTACCCTCATCCATGGCTTTGGTGGCTGCTTCAAAGAAGTCTGTCAGGTTTAGGTGCCATGATCTGCCTTTTACAAACCCGAACTTGGACGGGCGGTCCAGAGTTTGGAAATTACCATTGTCATTATTTATAAGTTCCATGATGATACGTTCCATAGCCTTGCAGACCAGGTTCGTCAGGCTAATGGGGTGGTAGTTCCAGCGGGTCCATGGTGGCTCCTCCTTTGTGGAGTAGGATAATCATTGCTGTGCGCCATTCAGTGGGCACAAAGCCTGAGGTGAGACTATGATTGAACATGGTACTTAGATGGGGTGCCAGTTCATTCTGTAGTTCATGTAGAATGTACCTTGGGATGCTGTTGCCAAGGATCATGATGCCACCGGTGGTGAGCCTGGAATAGAACAACCACTATCAGCCACAGTGGAATTCCTGGCAAACCTAGGAACACACAACAGCTCCCAGGCATCCATCACACCATACATCATAGAGATGGGTGCCACAGTGTCCACAGCAGATGACCGTCCAGGTAAGCTTACTGAGTTCACCATTGTAATACTGTATCAGTTATTGTGGCAGGCTGTACATACCTGTACATCAGGGTCAGATGTATCTGCATTGGGGGGGGGCTGGGGTTCACACTCAGTTCAGCACACATGCTCAGAATGTCATCAATACTGCCAGTATCACAGTAGGTACTGTACATGTGAATAGATGCACATATTACACTGTAGTGCTGCAACATTTGGTGGTGCTGAGAACACCTGTCCCTCACCTTTTTGTAGGTCCATCAGATGTGGCCCAAGTCCATGGTGCTCTACCTGGTAAGCCTGATATTGTTTTTTACAGAGCATATATACACTATGAAAGTTAAGGGCTGCCATTTTGTCCTATGTACGAATTATGTGTTTAGCCAGAGTAGAATATTTGTATGTTCCATTCTGGAACAGTTAACTACAGTTCATAGACGGGGTAATCACAGGTGTGTATTTGAACAACCATCAACGTGTTTACATTTATAGTTATGAGGAACTACACAGCCTGGTATGCATGAGGCAATTATTCCAAGATGCCTGTTAAAACACAAAAGAAAGATAGTACATACCTGAGGCAGTGACACGAGTACTGGCATATCATTCTCAAGATAGGTGTACTGGGTTTTATGTGTAGTTCTATCACATGTAGTATCATACTGAATTACTTACAGGTAGATTGTACTGGCAACTTTAACTGGATGTAGGTGAAGTGCATGTTATAAAGGGCTTGAGTTGTCTGTGTATGTTGGTGTGAGGTTGTCTGTTGTGCATGGCAGCAGAGATGAGGAGATGTGAGACTGCAGTTATGGAGCATCATCTGTATGCGTCTGTGTGGATTACCATACATAATAGTGCAGATAGTAGAGTACTGCTTTTGTCTTGCTTCTCACAGGTGAACTGGGGGTTTGGAGTCTGTCCCATTCACAACCTGATGTCAGTGTCTCATTAAACTCTGATGATGATGGTGGCCATAGTAAGGCTCAGGTGGGGTCATCAGGGTCTGAATCTGTCCCAGAGGTTGACATCCCTCTTCTGCACCTATTGTAACCACACACAGTCAGTATACCCACACATAACCAGTCCCCAGAGGCCACAGATATTGGACAATCAGAGGGTGGTGACATTGATCAGGACAGTGCTGGAACTAGGGCGTCAGAGAGTGTAGACACTGGCCATAGCCAGAGAGCTGGTGAGGTCCCACACAGATGGATTGACAGGGTTGCTCATATTAGGACTGGTGCCCATCCATCTCCTCTTGCAGGTTTCACATCATGGGTCACACAGCACATGTTTCAGGCCATCATGGAGGCACAGGCACATTCTGAATGTAACACCAGATGGATGATTGATGTTATGGGTGCAGCACAGTCTGATATCTGTGACTGCCTCCACTGCATGGGGACACCCTGAAACAGTTCAGTGATGAAGTGGACACACAGTGGGCTAAGACAGTGCCTGTCTTGGACCACACATTTTCTGTGCTGGAACATCTGGTTGGAGATGGGTGTCAGACACGTGGACATAGGTCAGCAACACCATCTGCTGAGAGTTCACCTGGCCATGCACAGTCACTGTCTCTTAGGGCAGTACCTCCAGCGCTACAGAGAGAAGTGAGCTGTTCACATCATGATGTGGTAAGCCATGGGTATGTGGTCTTGGGCAGTCCTGTGGGTGACACCCCAGCAGACAACAGTCATCGTCAGGTACTAGCATCACATCTGAACTTGGGCATGGTGGTGCCAGTGCTAGTCCTGGCCCCGTGTTCCCAGTTTCCATGTTCATGGCTGGAGATGGTGAACTGTGCAATCTACCATGCACAATCCACAGCTGTCCAACATATACAAGTGTAGGACTTGCACTGGGCTTGACTGTGTACATGCACAAACTCAAATACCACTGTCACATGCAGGTCATCAACAGAGACACACAGCACCCCTCCATGGCCCATCTACCCCAGACCCCTTCTTGACTCACACACATGCTGTCAACTGTTTGGCACAGCCTAGTCCTCTGGCACCACCACAACACACCCTGTACATGTGATGGTACCTGTGCCACAATTCTGCCATCCGTGCCATCGATGCAGGGAAGTGCAACTATGTATCTGATGCACAGGGTGACTATATTACTTGACATGTGGTTGTGTAGTACAGTATTGTTTTGCCATGCCACTTGTTGTGGGCCACAACAGGTACTGTATGCTGGCATGTGCCATGACTACACACCACAATTTGTGTAACTTTCTTGCATGATGTTGGATTAATGGTAGTGTTACAGAATGACAGGTGTGTCATGGACCTGTATATGTTTCTGTTCCAGGAGTCTGAGAGGATAAACTAAGGACATATGGTGGCAATACAGTGGCACAGGATGGCATGGCAGCACAGCAGAAATATGATATCAGCAAGGTGCTGCAGTATACGTGCATGGTTCCCTAGGTGAATATGTATAGAACAGTCAATCAGGTACAATGGGGGCAGTCAGTGTAATCATGCAGTCCTACTTTGTGATAAGGTCTGCTACCCTTGATACATGTCACCTGGATTTTCTGAACTTACAAATATAGAAGGTGTGGTGATGGAGTTGACCCATCTATAAATATCCTGTGTCTGGGTCAGACAGGTGGCAGACAGTTATGATTATGTAGTGGAGGGCAATTTAATCAGTTATGATTATGCAGGGGAGGGCAATTTAGGGCCAGCAGCTAGTCACAGGGCCATAAAATGCATAAATACTTCATGGAGATAGCCCATATGTGTAGGTCTGTATTGCTGCAAGGAGATATATTTATACCCACACACAGACAGAGTTGGCTCCTGTGAGATTAGAATCCCTACCTATATGCTATTACACACTATAGCTTGCAGAACTTATCACATGCACCACAGAGTTTATCTAATATTAGACTGTCTGCTAGCACTCTTAAGGTGGATGACATCAGCAGGCCTTGTAGAGGAGGGCAATGTACAGGCCAGCAGCTAGTCACAGGACCATAAAATGATTAACCATTGCACAGAGATAGCCCATATGGGTATGTCCATAGTGTTACAAGGGGATATATTTACACACACACACACACACACACACACACACACACACACACACACACACACACACACACACACACACACACACACACACACACACACACACACACACACACACACACACACACACACACACACAGTTGGCTGATGTGAGATTAGAACCCTTACCTATTTACTATTACACACTATAGCTCACAGTACTTATTGCATGCATCACAGGTTAAGTCTTTTGTATATGTGATTGCAGGAACAGTACTTGTGGAGTACGCAAAGTAGTCTTGTGTTAGCATGTGTGGCCTGCAGAGTGATATTGCCTAGTACTGCTATTGTATGTAGTGTCCTAGGAGTGGGATATCTGTTAATATCCCTGCTATGTGTATACAGTTAACAGCATGGCCATATATTGCTAGTTGCAGTTAGATAGGCAAACATGTGGCTAGGGACAATATAGCCTGTCCAGGGCATGCATTGGAACATTGTACTTTACACCACTTGCTCACCTGTGTCCGTCTACAAGGTGACATTCCGCACGCACAGGGGTCTGTGGGCAAGTGGATTATGTACTGTTGCAGCCATGGTCTGGTTCCTTTGGACAACTGTTGTGATGTGTAAGTGGAGACAACCTCAGCATTCAGAGGGTATGTGGGGACATTCTTACATATATATATATATATATATATATATATATATATATATATATATATATATATATATATATAAATCTATATAACAGGGATATCTCTTTAAATGTTTTGTGTAAGTTGTGTTAATGTGTTATGTAGATATATGTGGAGAGTGTATGTATCATTGTAATTGATATATATATATATATATATATATATATATATATATATATATATATATATATATATATAGGTATCATATGTATATGCAATATATATAGTGATAGATACAATAATCATGTGTGAGGGGGGTATGGACAGATATGTATATGTAGCTGTCTGTATGTACAGACATATTTCCACATAGCAGGTCTTTGTGATGAAGAGGCAACAGACTTGCACTCAAGTTAGCTATGTCTAGGAGCATGCCCAGTGGGACTATCAGTAATTACAAGTTGACTCCAAGCCAGAACTACCTGTACTATCGTCTTGGATTTTGTGTGCTGCAGACATTGGCTGCTGCATCGGTGTCCACAGTACAGCACTTCCCTGAAATTGTCGAAGGCAATGTGCTATACTTAATATGTGACTGGGATACATAATATAATACCACACACAGGGTGTACATGTTTTTGCAGAATGTCCAGCATTTCACCCTATATTTATTTATTTTTATTATTCATTTATTTACATTTGATAACCAGGTAATGTCCAACTTGGCCAGAGGCCCATTTTCAGCAGAGACCCGGGGAGAAAAGCCCCAAGGAAGATTCCATAATTATACATTTGTACATATCACAATTACAATAGGTGTTCACACAAGTTCCTTGACATTGTATTTAAAAGCATATAACAGTGGTAGTACAATAAGCATATACTATTCATACAGACAAAACAAAACAACAATATATATATATATATATATATATATATATATATATATATATATATATATATTTTTTTCCATGATAAAGATATCGCAAACTGAAGCTAAGAAGGCTCAGTTGCCAAGAAATATTGACAATGGGCGGTGGAGAGAAGGAAGTTAGACAGTTAGGGGTTAAATTGGTTAGCCTGATGGAGAACATGAGCAAAGCCTATGTTTGGTGAAATATTAGTTTAGAGACTGTTTAAATGAATGTGTTTTCATTGATGGACAGAATATGCTGAGGTAGAGAATTCCAGTGTTTGGCAATGATATGTGAGTATAAGTAAATGTTAGAGTTTTTGGTTTTGTTCATAGGTTCCTAGGATCATAGGTAGGTACTAGGCTATCTGCCCAAGGGCATTTATAAGCCTAGCCAGAGTGTGTTGGCTTTTGCTGCCCCATTGATTAATTAACTGATACTCTGTCAAGCAGAGCCAATGAAGTGATCCCAGGGGTGTATTTTCTGTTATCCATTCACTCATCAAGGTTTCTCTTGAAGAGTGTTAGTGAGGGGCTCTGCCTGATTTAATTTGGAATTTTGTTCCAAAGCATGGGGAGTCTCTGTGACAGGAATCTATCCCTCCAGCATGTTCTATTTATTGTTGTGGTAATGTTTAGCTCACTAGAGCGTTTGGCTCGCAGTGACTTGGATTTTTTTAGGTGGAGCATGTCCATCAATTCTGAGTTGGACATGGCTTTGTAAGTCTGGCAGATATCACCTCTGAGTAAGCGATATTCCACTGAGTACAGCTGGAGTTTTTTCAGTCGAGCTGCATAGGACATATGTTTGAGGCCAGTAATCCTCTTGGTGATGCAATTTTGTGGTCTTTCCAGCTGTTGGAAGTGTCTTGTGAGGTACATCCCAAATGGGGCATTGTACTCTATGATGAGTCTAATGAGTGACGAGTAGAGGGGCACTATAACCTCTTTATTTCTAGATGCAAACCCTTTAGTAATTAGATGGACCACATAGAAGGATTTTCTAACTACTTTGGCAATATGATTGTCAAAGGAGAGATTACTATCTACCTGGGTCCCCAGATCTCTTATTACCTCTTCTGTATTAAGGGGGCTGCCACCTATGTGGTAATTCGTGGGTGTTTTGTTTTTCCCAAAAGGGATGACTATGCATTTTTTGGCATTTAGTTTGAGGCCATGACTTTGACACCAGGAGTCCGTCTCAGTAAGGCACTTTTAGAGGATGTCCGTGTTAGCCAGTGAGTCAGTTATGGCTCCCAGTTTGCAGTCATTGGTGAACTTGGTTAGCCATTGTCCTCCTGTATTGCCTGTACTTCTGAGAAGTATATGCTGAACAGTAGGGGTCCCAGGACCGAGCCTTGTGGGACACCACTTGTGACTGGTTTAGAGTCAGACCTGGAGCTCACTATTCTTACCATGGGAGTTCTGTCTATAAGCCAGTTGGCAACCCATCTCATGACGTAGGGGTTTATGTTCAGGCTGATGAGTTTTTCTGTAATACTCAAGTGGGGAATGGTGTTGAAAGCCTTGGCGAGGTCAAGGTAGGCTGTGTGAACCACCTTTCCCTCATCTATGGCCTTGGTGACTGTCTCGAAGAAGTCAACCAGGTTTAGTAGGCATGATCTGCCCTTAACAAAGCCAAACTGGGTCGGATCAAGTGTTTGGAGGTCCCCAATGTCTTTGTTAATGAGTTCCATGATGATGCGCTCCATAGCCTTGCAGACCAGGCTAGTCAGGCTTATGGGGTGATAGTTACCAGTGTCAGTTGTGGCCCCTCCTTTGTGGAGAGGAATTACCATTGCTGTGCACCATTCTATGGGCACATAGCCTGTGGAGAGGTTAAGGCTGAACAGCATGTTTAGGTAGGGGGTTAGTTCGTTCTGTAGTTCGTGCAAGATGCAACCTGAGACACCATCTGGTCCCATTGACGCTGTGTTTTTGGCTTTTGAAAGGGCTGTACACTTTTCCAGTATTGTTGTGGGCCCTTTTGGAGGTGAGGGGGGGGGTGAAGTTTACACTGAATCTATCTGCCAGGATGTTGGCAATTTCAGTAGGTTTAGTATATTTTGTGCTATTTTGCACTAGTTCAATGCATATCTGCGAGTTGCCACTTTAATCCTTAACATAGCTAAAAAAGACTTTGTGGTTATCTTTTGAATCCTTGGCTATTTTTCATTCAAAGTTAGCCTTGGATGATTTTATGAGGGACCTTAGTTTCTTACTGATACTGATCAGGGATATCTTTCCTTCTTGGGATTTGCTTTTTTTCTGAACTAGTTTCCTCCTTCTGTTGTATAGCCTGTTTATTGCAGGGGTCCACCAAACTGGTTTCCTTCTCTTAGAGGCATGAGTCTTGGTTTTGCTAAGGCTGGCATGATCCATGCATCCTTGTAGGTTCTCATAGAGTGCATTTGTAAAGGTTTCTGTAACTTGGGCAGCATTATCCTTTAGTGTGGGGGCTGTGAAACTTAAAACCTCTGTCTTAAGTAAGGTGAAGTTTACTTTAGAAACTTTTTTTACCATGGTTTCCTTAGTTGGGGTAGTGGTGGGGTGTGGACATCCAGAGTGATTAGTTTATGGTCTGATCTAACCTGTGATGGGTTGACCTCTGGTGTGAAACACCTGTCACCCATGTTGGTGATGACCAGGTCCAATATGTTTTCTCCTCTTGTAGGGGAGTTTACCAGCTGACCCAGCACATTTGAGTTAATGAATTCCAGGAAGCTCTGGGCCTGGGAATTTGTATTTGAGTAGTTTTCCCAGTGAATGGTAGGGTAATTGAAATCGCCCAATATCAGGGTGTTTGGTAGGACCTTCATGTTTTCCAGTGTCTCTAGAAAGGTGGAGTGGTGGTCCTGGGTCATGGAGGGTGATCTGTAGCAGGCCACAATTTGCATTGCAGATTTGCGTGATGTTAGTTGCACATGGATGATCTTAGAGGTATCATGCTGCACCACTAACCTGGAGGTGTAGGTATCCTTGATGAATATGGATACACCCCCTCCTTTTTCTGTTTTGGTCCATGTTCTGTGGCCGAAACGTGTGGTATGCGTTTTAGCCCGGTAGTGCTGAGGTGCTCTCTGGAGCCTTGAACCAGATTTCAGTTACTGCACAGATGTCGACATTCTCCATACTGAGGAGTGCTTCGAGCTCGTGCATTTTGAGATTTAAACTCCTGGTGTTGAGTAGCATAACCCTCAGTTTTTTGTTAAACTGGGTTTAACAAAAAAAAAAACAGTTTTTTGTTAACCTTCAAACCTTCAACAATACTTTATCAGCAGACCTAAGAGATTTTAGGTTAGTGTAGGGTTGGACAAGGTCAGATAAAGCTGGGCAGTTGTCAGGTTTGTATAAGACTGTATGGGCAGTTAGTAGCTGAGTCAGAATATGCAGGTGAGGGAGCTCTAACCAGTTCAGCTGAAGAAGGGCAGTACAATGATGAGATCTTTGAGACTGATTAGTGGCAAATTTGGCTATTTTGTTATAGCAAGATTCAAGGCTATTCAGTTCAGATTTGCAAGATATGGTTTAGCCCTATATAGAGAACCCAGCTTGACATGATCCTTTATAATTGTTAGTGCAAGGTGTTTGTCAAACTTAAGTCCACTATCAATTGTGATACCAAGAAGTTTTATATGTTCAAAGTGTTCTATTTTTTTGCCATTGGAGGAGGAAATAGAGATACTGCAGGTGGCTGGTTGTTTGTTGTTGAGGTATTATAGAAGACAATAAGCTTGGTTTTATTGGGGTTAAGTATAAGTTGATGGGTTGTTAAGTAGTTTTCAGTATTAAACACGTTTTCGTTGCTAAGGTGCAACTTCTTCAGACAATGAGAACAACTGAGAATAAGGTTTAAATACACTGGTGTAGAGTGTCATGTGATTCTCATTAGCCACTTAAAAGTATACATCTGAAAAAACTATATTATAAAAAATTTTCGTACATAAATCAACTATTTACATAAATACACCATAATAATGTTAAAAACATGTAAATATTGTTGTCTAAAATGCCCCAAAATAAGGACCAAATAATTTAGTTACTTTTGAACATAAAGTAATTCTGAGAAATTCTATAATAGTGACTACATCCTACTAGCCTTTAGTTTTAATATAGGCTTAATGGAAATGTAATCATTCAAGCCAGGTTTCTTATTTGATTCCAAGAAAATCTGCCATTGGGTTTCCCTTTCTTCCAACTTGGCCTGCCATGGTCCTCCCCTAGGGTCCATGTTGATCCTTTCTAAAACAAAGAATCTATATCTAGCTGTAGGACATGTCTGTGTATGTTTGTATAAGGCATTGTTGATGTTCGCTTTTTGTACATCATACATGTGCTCGTATATCCTGTGTTTAAGAGTACGCTCTGTTTTGCCCACATAATATGCTGGGCACTCTAAACAGATGGCAAGATATACTACTCTGGTGGAATTGCAATTGTAATACTCCCTAGCTTTAACTACTCTGTCTAAAGCTGTGATGGTAACTGTCTCGTCCTGTATGATGTAAGAACACTGTGGACAAGTTCCGCATTTATAGGTGCCTTTACGCACCCGTGTTGTTTTGTTTTGGATAGGGGCATGTTCTAATAAACTTTTAATATTTTTGCCCCTACTATAAACCATCTTTAATTCTTTTCTTTGAAACTTGGAAAGGTCAGTAAAAGCCGTAAAAGCGTCCCACTCCTGTCTAATGATTTCTCTAATAGCTGCTGAATTTGAACTGTATTGTGTAATGAAAGCATGTGAGAATTCGGCCTTATTGTCACATACTTTTTGCCCAGTTGAGTTGATGCCTATACCCAATACTGGAGTATATTTGTCTTTTCTACCCTTCACAACCTGTTCCTGAATTTGGTTGATGAACATGACTGGGTATCCCCTATCTTGAAACATGGACCTCAATTTATTACATTCCATGAGAAAGTCATCGTCCTCCGACGTCATACGTGAAATCCTTACATACTGTCCTTTCACAATACCTCTTTTCTGATGTATAGAATGGGAACTGTGGAAGTGGATGTAACTATTAGAGTATGTAGGTTTTCTGTATACGTTGGATTTGAAACCTCCTAGTGCTCTTTTACTAAGAAGGACATCAAGATACTCTACCCCATCTTCATATATCTTGTATGTGAATTTTAGGAAATCAGTTGTAGTAGCTAGATAATCCATAAATTCTTTTATCTCACCAATGGACCCTGTCCAAAAAATACAAATGTCATCTAAAAACCTATAATAGGCTACCCAGTACTTTTGGAAGGCACTGTTTGTCACAAACTTACTTTCCCAGATAGAGAATGATGTCATAGGTAGGGGCACAATTTGCCCCCATAGCGACACCAGAGATTTGTTTGTAATATTCTCCCCCAAAATGAATAAAGTTGTGATGTAATACTAAATTCATTAAATTCATAATGAGAAAGCTATCTCCTTGGTTGGCCTTGGGACAAGATGTTATCGCTTCTTCCAACCAGTGTAGACCTGTTACATGTGGAATTACAGAAAACAGGTCTACCACATCGATGGTAAGGAATTTAAGGTTGGGAACGTTCAGATCCGGGGTAATCTGTTTTAAAAAATCCCAGGAATCCTTTAGAAGATGGGATGATCTAGGCCATAATTTCTTGAACTTGTAATCAAGAAATTTTGAAATGGTAGAAATTTTTGAACCTTGAGCCGCTACTATGGGTGCAGCGGGGTTGGATGGATTTTATGGACCTTGGGAACCCCAAAATAGATGGAACTTTGGGTTCCTGGTTATGTAAAAAGGTGTAAATGTTCTGTTCAATCATTCCTAGATCTAATAACCTTTGAATAGTCAAATCAATTTTTTTATAGGCTATATTGATCTCATTCAAAGATACCGTAGTGTATCTGTTAATGTTGTTAAGAATATTCACCATTTTACCTTCATACAAAGCCTGGTCCATGATAACCATCCCCCCTCCCTTGTCCGGTTCCATGATGCGGATGTTGGAATCCTGTCTCAATGATTCTAGAAGTACTCTTTCAGGAAGTGTTAAATTAGTCACATGTTTATTCTTTGTTATACTTTGCTTCCTGATCCTTTGTTCTATCCTCATTTCCAAATTCCTGAGCTGTGGGTGAAGGGTGGATTAAATGTACTAGTCTTATGTGGAATGTCTTCCTCATAATAATCTGAATAGCCCATCAAGTTTTCTAAGTTGAGCTTTCTGATAAATAGCTTCAAATCAACAATAACTTGAGTCGTGTCACTGTATTTACTAGGGACATATTTAAGTCCCTTTGTGAATAACTTAAAAAAAGTGTCCGTGACCTCCAAGTGACTGTAATTGTATATGGTAAAGCCCTCTGAGGTACTAAAAGAGAAAGGAGAGAGAGAGTCAGTAGTGACCCCATATTGAAACTCCTCTAAAACCCCATTGTCCCGTATGGTTTCCCTTAGTGCCTGTTGGAGTGATTCCTCGTGTTCCCCCTGTGTGGGGGACTTGGGGGCAAAAAAGACTGGGAAGTACTTCTTTGATTTCGGATCCTTTCGGACCTCCTAAGTAAAGGATCCATAGCCCATTCATCTGGTCTATCCATACCCTGTTCTTGATCATCTAGTAAATGCCCAGTAAAAGACACAGTCCTGGAATGTGTATAATTCTTGTTGTATGAAGAAGGTGGGAAAGGGTATTGTTTACCCTCACTGTATTCCCGTATATCCCTTTGCAATTTTTTACATTTTCTTTTAATTGTAATGTCACATTTGTTATCTATATCCTGCCTTATTTTATAATATTTACTTTTATGTTCTTGAACCTGAAACAATAAGTCCGAAACAACAGCTTGATTGTGTTTAGTAATTTCCTTGTCCAGCACATCAATTTCCCTTTCATTGTTTCGTACAATTGCTTGTACAATAGCTAACCCACAATTGTCGAAAGCTGTTACAAGTTCTTGGTGGAATACACTGTCCTTAACTACATTGTTGGGGTATTTGTGTATTCTAAGTCCTTTAGGTACCAGTCGCTTATCTAAACATTCTTGCAAATACTTGTTATCCAAGTTAAGTCTGCGGTACCTGTACAAGCTGTTTTCCAGTTCCGTCATCGATTCCTGGAAACTGGATGCTCTAATGTTCGCTTGCTTCGGGCTCCGCACGGTAGTAAACGACGGTATGTCTCTGTACCATTCTTCGAAACTTCCGACTGGCATGTGTAGCGGTTCCGCTTCCCCAGTATGCCCTAAAATGGGTGTTGTATCAGCTTGAAGTAACCTAGGAGTTCTTTGGAAATCCGTTTGCTGTATAAGATCTTCAGGTTCCGTGAGGACGTTGCCACTACCTTGTTTGTGCCCCGTGTGTGCTGTTCCTCCTGGACCTTCCGGTGTAGCGGTGGAATTGGTTCTCGTCAGAACCTGCTGCAAGCCCTTACCTAAGGGCACCAACAAATGGATAAGCTCACTGAGTTGACCAGTGAGTTTGCGTATTTCGCCCACTTCTGAGCGAAATGTAACCCCTGCGATATCGGCCATAGTAGTCTCTCCCAGATCCTCCATAAAGCACCAAAAACACAAGTAGAGGGAAGCTGTGTATAACAAACAAAAACAAGAAACAGCTCCAGGGACAAGCCAATAGATATCCAGGTGTCAAAAATGAAAACGCCGAATAAAAAACTTTCTTTTATTAACGCCAGTATCTCCAAAGGAATTAAACACGTTTTCGTTGCTAAGGTGCAACTTCTTCAGACAATGAGAACAACTGAGAATAAGGTTTAAATACACTGGTGTAGAGTGTCATGTGATTCTCATTAGCCACTTAAAAGTATACATCTGAAAAAACTATATTATAAAAAATTTTCGTACATAAATCAACTATTTACATAAATACACCATAATAATGTTAAAAACATGTAAATATTGTTGTCTAAAATGCCCCAAAATAAGGACCAAATAATTTAGTTACTTTTGAACATAAAGTAATTCTGAGAAATTCTATAATAGTGACTACATCCTACTAGCCTTTAGTTTTAATATAGGCTTAATGGAAATGTAATCATTCAAGCCAGGTTTCTTATTTGATTCCAAGAAAATCTGCCAATGGGTTTCCCTTTCTTCCAACTTGGCCTGCCATGGTCCTCCCCTAGGGTCCATGTTGATCCTTTCTAAAACAAAGAATCTATATCTAGCTGTAGGACATGTCTGTGTATGTTTGTATAAGGCATTGTTGATGTTCGCTTTTTGTACATCATACATGTGCTCGTATATCCTGCGTTTAAGAGTACGCTCTGTTTTGCCCACATAATATGCTGGGCACTCTAAACAGATGGCAAGATATACTACTCTGGTGGAATTGCAATTGTAATACTCCCTAGCTTTAACTACTCTGTCTAAAGCTGTGATGGTAACTGTCTCGTCCTGTATGATGTAAGAACACTGTGGACAAGTTCCGCATTTATAGGTGCCTTTACGCACCCGTGTTGTTTTGTTTTGGATAGGGGCATGTTCTAATAAACTTTTAATATTTTTGCCCCTACTATAAACCATCTTTAATTCTTTTCTTTGAAACTTGGAAAGGTCAGTAAAAGCCGTAAAAGCGTCCCACTCCTGTCTAATGATTTCTCTAATAGCTGCTGAATTTGAACTATATTGTGTAATGAAAGCATGTGAGAATTCGGCCTTATTGTCACATACTTTTTGCCCAGTGGAGTTGATGCCTATACCCAATACTGGAGTATATTTGTCTTTTCTACCCTTCACAACCTGTTCCTGAATTTGGTTGATGAACATGACTGGGTATCCCCTATCTTGAAACATGGACCTCAATTTGTTACATTCCATGAGAAAGTCATCGTCCTCTGACGTCATACGTGAAATCCTTACATACTGTCCTTTCACAATACCTCTTTTCTGATGTATAGGATGGGAACTGTGAAAGTGGATGTAACTATTAGAGTATGTAGGTTTTCTGTATACGTTGGATTTGAAACCTCCTAGTGCTCTTTTACTAAGAAGGACATCAAGGTACTCTACCCCATCTTCATATATCTTGTATGTGAATTTTAGAAAATCAGTTGTAGTAGCTAGATAATCCATAAATTCTTTTATCTCACCAATGGACCCTGTCCAAAAAATACAAATGTCATCTAAAAACCTATAATAGGCTACCCAGTACTTTTGGAAGGCACTGTTTGTCACAAACTTACTTTCCCAGATAGAGAGAATGATGTCATAGGTAGGGGCACAATTTGCCCCCATAGCGACACCAGAGATTTGCTTGTAATATTCTCCCCCAAAATGAATAAAGTTGTGATGTAATACTAAATTCATTAAGCTCATAATGAGAAAGCAATCCCCTTGATTGGCCTTGGGACAAGATGTTATCGCTTCTTCCAACCAATGTAGACCTGTTACATGTGGAATTACAGAAAACAGGTCTACCACATCGATGGTAAGGAATTTAAGGTTGGGAACATTCAGATCCGGGGTAATCTGTTTTAAAAAATCCCAGGAATCCTTTAGAAGATGGGATGATCTAGGCCATAATTTCTTGAACTTGTAATCAAGAAATTTTGAAATGGTAGAAATTTTTGAACCTTGAGCCGCTACTATGGGTGCATGGGGTTGGATGGATTTTATGGACCTTGGGAACCCCAAAATAGATGGAACTTTGGGTTCCTGGTTATGTAAAAAGGTGTAAATGTTCTGTTCAATCATTCCTAGATCTAATAACCTTTGAATAGTCAAATCAATTTTTTTATAGGCTATATTGATCTCATTCAAAGATACCGTAGTGTATCTGTTAATGTTGTTAAGAATATTCACCATTTTACCTTCATACAAAGCCTGGTCCATGATAACCATCCCCCCTCCCTTGTCCGGTTCCATGATGCGGATGTTGGAATCCTGTCTCAATGATTCTAGAAGTACTCTTTCAGGAAGTGTTAAATTAGTCACATGTTTATTCTTTGTTATACTTTGCTTCCTGATCCTTTGTTCTATCCTCATTTCCAAATTCCTGAGCTGTGGGTGAAGGGGTGGATTAAATGTACTGGTCTTATGTGGAATGTCTTCCTCATAATGATCTGAATAGCCCATCAAGTTTTCTAAGTTGAGCTTTCTGATAAAAAGCTTCAAATCAACAATAACTTGAGTCGTGTCACTGTATTTACTAGGGACATATTTAAGTCCCTTTGTGAATAACTTAAAAAAAGTGTCTGTGACCTCCAAGTGACTGTAATTGTATATGGTAAAGCCCTCTGAGGTACTAAAAGAGAAAGGAGAGAGAGAGTCAGTAGTGACCCCATGTTGAAACTCCTCTAAAACCCCATTATCCCGTATGGTTTCCCTTAGTGCCTGTTGGAGTGATTCCTCGTGTTCCCCCTGTGTGGGGGACTTGGGGGCAAAAAAGACTGGGAAGTACTTCTTTGATTTCGGATCCTTTCGGACCTCCTAGGTAAAGGATCCATAGCCCATTCATCTGGTCTATCCATACCCTGTTCTTGATCATCTAGTAAATGCCCAGTAAAAGACACAGTCCTGGAATGTGTATAATTCTTGTTGTATGAAGAAGGTGGGAAAGGGTATTGTTTACCCTCACTGTATTCCCGTATATCCCTTTGCAATTTTTTACATTTTCTTTTAATTATAATGTCACATTTGTTATCTATATCCTGCCTTATTTTATAATATTTACTTTTATGTTCTTGAACCTGAAACAATAAGTCCGAAACAACAGCTTGATTGTGTTTAGTAATTTCCTTGTCCAACACATCAATTTCCCTTTCATTGTTTCGTACAATTGCTTGTACAATAGCTAACCCACAATTGTCAAAAGCTGTTACAAGTTCTTGGTGGAATACACTGTCCTTAACTGCATTGTTGGGATATTTGTGTATTCTAAGTCCTTTAGGTACCAGTCGCTTATCTAAACATTCTTGCAAATACTTGTTGTCCAAGTTAAGTCTGCGGTACCTGTACAAGCTGTTTTCCAGTTCGTCATCGATTCCTGGAAACTGGATGCTCTAATGTTCGCTTGCTTCGGGCTCCGCACGGTAGTAAACGACGGTATGTCTCTGTACCATTCTTCGAAACTTCCGACTGGCATGTGTAGCGGTTCCGCTTCCCCAGTATGCCCTAAAATGGGTGTTGTATCAGCTTGAAGTAACCTAGGAGTTCTTTGGAAATCCGTTTGCTGTATAAGATCTTCAGGTTCCGTGAGGACGTTGCCACTACCTTGTTTGTGCCCCGTGTGTGCTGTTCCTCCTGGACCTTCCGGTGTAGCGGTGGAATTGGTTCTCGTCAGAACCTGCTGCAAGCCCTTACCTAAGGGCACCAACAAATGGATAAGCTCACTGAGTTGACCAGTGAGTTTGCGTATTTCGCCCACTTCTGAGCGAAATGTAACCCCTGCGATATCGGCCATAGTAGTCTCTCCCAGATCCTCCATAAAGCACCAAAAACACAAGTAGAGGGAAGCTGTGTATAACAAACAAAAACAAGAAACAGCTCAGGGACAAGCCAATAGATATCCAGGTGTCAAAAATGAAAACGCCAAATTAAAAACTTTCTTTTATTAACGCCAGTATCTCCAAAGGAATTAAACACGTTTTCGTTGCTAAGGTGCAACTTCTTCAGACAATGAGAACAACTGAGAATAAGGTTTAAATACACTGGTGTAGAGTGTCATGTGATTCTCATTAGCCACTTAAAAGTATACATCTGAAAAAACTATATTATAAAAATTTTCGTACATAAATCAACTATTTACATAAATACACCATAATAATGTTAAAACATGTAAATATTGTTGTCTAAAATGCCCCAAAATAAGGACCAAATAATTTAGTTACTTTTGAACATAAAGTAATTCTGAGAAATTCTATAATAGTGACTACATCCTACTAGCCTTTAGTTTTAATATAGGCTTAATGGAAATGTAATCATTCAAGCCAGGTTTCTTATTTGATTCCAAAAAAATCTGCCAATGGGTTTCCCTTTCTTCCAACCTGGCTTGCCATGGTCCTCCCCTAGGGTCCATGTTGATCCTTTCTAAAACAAAGAATCTATATCTAGCTGTAGGACATGTCTGTGTATGTTTGTATAAGGCATTGTTGATGTTCGCTTTTTGTACATCATACATGTGCTCGTATATCCTGCGTTTAAGAGTACGCTCTGTTTTGCCCACATAATATGCTGGGCACTCTAAACAGATGGCAAGATATACTACTCTGGTGGAATTGCAATTGTAATACTCCCTAGCTTTAACTACTCTGTCTAAAGCTGTGATGGTAACTGTCTCGTCCTGTATGATGTAAGAACACTGTGGACAAGTTCCGCATTTATAGGTGCCTTTATGCACCCGTGTTGTTTTGTTTTGGATAGGGGCATGTTCTAATAAACTTTTAATATTTTTGCCCCTACTATAAACCATCTTTAATTCTTTTCTTTGAAACTTGGAAAGGTCAGTAAAAGCCGTAAAAGCGTCCCACTCCTGTCTAATGATTTCTCTAATAGCTGCTGAATTTGAACTGTATTGTGTAATGAAAGCATGTGAGAATTCGGCCTTATTGTCACATACTTTTTGCCCAGTTGAGTTGATGCCTATACCCAATACTGGAGTATATTTGTCTTTTCTACCCTTCACAACCTGTTCCTGAATTTGGTTGATGAACATGACTGGGTATCCCCTATCTTGAAACATGGACCTCAATTTATTACATTCCATGAGAAAGTCATCGTCCTCCGACGTCATACGTGAAATCCTTACATACTGTCCTTTCACAATACCTCTTTTCTGATGTATAGAATGGGAACTGTGGAAGTGGATGTAACTATTAGAGTATGTAGGTTTTCTGTATACGTTGGATTTGAAACCTCCTAGTGCTCTTTTACTAAGAAGGACATCAAGATACTCTACCCCATCTTCATATATCTTGTATGTGAATTTTAGGAAATCAGTTGTAGTAGCTAGATAATCCATAAATTCTTTTATCTCACCAATGGACCCTGTCCAAAAAATACAAATGTCATCTAAAAACCTATAATAGGCTACCCAGTACTTTTGGAAGGCACTGTTTGTCACAAACTTACTTTCCCAGATAGAGAGAATGATGTCCGCATAGGTAGGGGCACAATTTGCCCCCATAGCGACACCAGAGATTTGTTTGTAATATTCTCCCCCAAAATGAATAAAGTTGTGATGTAATACTAAATTCATTAAATTCATAATGAGAAAGCTATCTCCTTGGTTGGCCTTGGGACAAGATGTTATCGCTTCTTCCAACCAGTGTAGACCTGTTACATGTGGAATTACAGAAAACAGGTCTACCACATCGATGGTAAGGAATTTAAGGTTGGGAACGTTCAGATCCGGGGTAATCTGTTTTAAAAAATCCCAGGAATCCTTTAGAAGATGGGATGATCTAGGCCATAATTTCTTGAACTTGTAATCAAGAAATTTTGAAATGGTAGAAATTTTTGAACCTTGAGCCGCTACTATGGGTCGCAGCGGGGGGTTGGATGGATTTTTATGGACCTTGGGAACCCCAAAAATAGATGGAACTTTGGGTTCCTGGTTATGTAAAAAGGTGTAAATGTTCTGTTCAATCATTCCTAGATCTAATAACCTTTGAATAGTCAAATCAATTTTTTTATAGGCTATATTGATGTCATTCAAAGATACCGTAGTGTATCTGTTAATGTTGTTAAGAATATTCACCATTTTACCTTCATACAAAGCCTGGTCCATGATAACCATCCCCCCTCCCTTGTCCGGTTCCATGATGCGGATGTTGGAATCCTGTCTCAATGATTCTAGAAGTACTCTTTCAGGAAGTGTTAAATTAGTCACATGTTTATTCTTTGTTATACTTTGCTTCCTGATCCTTTGTTCTATCCTCATTTCCAAATTCCTGAGCTGTGGGTGAAGGGTGGATTAAATGTACTGGTCTTATGTGGAATGTCTTCCTCATAATGATCTGAATAGCCCATCAAGTTTTCTAAGTTGAGCTTTCTGATAAAAAGCTTCAAATCAACAATAACTTGAGTCGTGTCACTGTATTTACTAGGGACATATTTAAGTCCCTTTGTGAATAACTTAAAAAAAGTGTCTGTGACCTCCAAGTGACTGTAATTGTATATGGTAAAGCCCTCTGAGGTACTAAAAGAGAAAGGAGAGAGAGAGTCAGTAGTGACCCCATGTTGAAACTCCTCTAAAACCCCATTATCCCGTATGGTTTCCCTTAGTGCCTGTTGGAGTGATTCCTCGTGTTCCCCCTGTGTGGGGGACTTGGGCAAAAAAGACTGGGAAGTACTTCTTTGATTTCGGATCCTTTCGGACCTCCTAGGTAAAGGATCCATAGCCCATTCATCTGGTCTATCCATACCCTGTTCTTGATCATCTAGTAAATGCCCAGTAAAAGACACAGTCCTGGAATGTGTATAATTCTTGTTGTATGAAGAAGGTGGGAAAGGGTATTGTTTACCCTCACTGTATTCCCGTATATCCCTTTGCAATTTTTTACATTTTCTTTTAATTATAATGTCACATTTGTTATCTATATCCTGCCTTATTTTATAATATTTACTTTTATGTTCTTGAACCTGAAACAATAAGTCCGAAACAACAGCTTGATTGTGTTTAGTAATTTCCTTGTCCAGCACATCAATTTCCCTTTCATTGTTTCGTACAATTGCTTGTACAATAGCTAACCCACAATTGTCGAAAGCTGTTACAAGTTCTTGGTGGAATACACTGTCCTTAACTACATTGTTGGGGTATTTGTGTATTCTAAGTCCTTTAGGTACCAGTCGCTTATCTAAACATTCTTGCAAATACTTGTTATCCAAGTTAAGTCTGCGGTACCTGTACAAGCTGTTTTCCAGTTCCGTCATCGATTCCTGGAAACTGGATGCTCTAATGTTCGCTTGCCGGCTCCGCGGTAGTAAACGACGGTATGTCTCTGTACCATTCTTCGAAACTTCCGACTGGCATGTGTAGCGGTTCCGCTTCCCCAGTATGCCCTAAAATGGGTGTTGTATCAGCTTGAAGTAACCTAGGAGTTCTTTGGAAATCCGTTTGCTGTATAAGATCTTCAGGTTCCGTGAGGACGTTGCCACTACCTTGTTTGTGCCCCGTGTGTGCTGTTCCTCCTGGACCTTCCGGTGTAGCGGTGGAATTGGTTCTCGTCAGAACCTGCTGCAAGCCCTTACCTAAGGGCACCAACAAATGGATAAGCTCACTGAGTTGACCAGTGAGTTTGCGTATTTCGCCCACTTCTGAGCGAAATGTAACCCCTGCGATATCGGCCATAGTAGTCTCTCCCAGATCCTCCATAAAGCACCAAAAACACAAGTAGAGGGAAGCTGTGTATAACAAACAAAAACAAGAAACAGCTCCAGGGACAAGCCAATAGATATCCAGGTGTCAAAAATGAAAACGCCAAATTAAAAACTTTCTTTTATTAACGCCAGTATCTCCAAAGGAATTAAACACGTTTTCGTTGCTAAGGTGCAACTTCTTCAGACAATGAGAACAACTGAGAATAAGGTTTAAATACACTGGTGTAGAGTGTCATGTGATTCTCATTAGCCACTTAAAAGTATACATCTGAAAAAACTATATTATAAAAAATTTTCGTACATAAATCAACTATTTACATAAATACACCATAATAATGTTAAAAACATGTAAATATTGTTGTCTAAAATGCCCCAAAATAAGGACCAAATAATTTAGTTACTTTTGAACATAAGGTAATTCTGAGAAATTCTATAATAGTGACTACATCCTACTAGCCTTTAGTTTTAATATAGGCTTAATGGAAATGTAATCATTCAAGCCAGGTTTCTTATTTGATTCCAAGAAAATCTGCCAATGGGTTTCCCTTTCTTCCAACTTGGCCTGCCATGGTCCTCCCCTAGGGTCCATGTTGATCCTTTCTAAAACAAAGAATCTATATCTAGCTGTAGGACATGTCTGTGTATGTTTGTATAAGGCATTGTTGATGTTCGCTTTTTGTACATCATACATGTGCTCGTATATCCTGCGTTTAAGAGTACGCTCTGTTTTGCCCACATAATATGCTGGGCACTCTAAACAGATGGCAAGATATACTACTCTGGTGGAATTGCAATTGTAATACTCCCTAGCTTTAAGATGTATACTTTTAAGTGGCTAATGAGAATCACATGACACTCTACACCAGTGTATTTAAACCTTATTCTCAGTTGTTCTCATTGTCTGAAGAAGTTGCACCTTAGCAACGAAAACGTGTTTAATTCCTTTGGAGATACTGGCGTTAATAAAAGAAAGTTTTTAATTTGGCGTTTTCATTTTTGACACCTGGATATCTATTGGCTTGTCCCTGGAGCTGTTTCTTGTTTTTGTTTGTTATACACAGCTTCCCTCTACTTGTGTTTTTAGTTTTCAGTATTGTGGAGGGCTGTCTGGGTTTTTCTTGGTGTTTCTTGATAGAGGGGGCAGATCACAGAAGCATCATCAGCATATTGTATGATTGAGGCTGGATTTTCTGAGGAGTTTAGGTCATCTGTAACAACTGAGAATAAAAGTGGGCCAAGGATAGATCCTTGTGGGATTCCTATACATATAGGGAGCTGGGGGGTAGAGTTTATTGTCTCATAAAGTGGCTTGTGTCCTATCTGACAGTTAGCTATGAAATCAGCTTATGGCTTCAGAGCTGCAGAGGTAGAAAGACAGTTTATTGAGAAATATTTGATGAGATACAGTGTCAAATGCTTTTGACATATCTAAGATGGTAGCAGAGACTAGCTGTTTTTTGTTTTTGAGTTGATTCATGGTATTAGTAAAGCTAATTAGAGCTGTACTGGTGCAATGCCTAGGTTGAAAGCAATGTTGTGTATTAGATAATAGATTATTTGACAGAAAGTGGTCTAAGATCTGTTTTGTGTATACATTATTCTAAGATTTTGGTAACTGATGACAAAATGGCTATGGGTCTATAGTTGGATACATCAGTAGGAGGACCACATTTATGTAAGAGTATGATGTGAGATATTTTCCAGAGGAGTGGTACGTACTGCTTAGAGATAGGATGGTTAATGAAAATAGATATATGGTAAGCGATGAAAGTAGCAGCTAGTTGTAGAAGGTCACCCGGTAGCTGGTCTACAGCTAGTGTGCAAGGTTTTAGTTTAGAAAGGAGATTTTTAACATAACTTGTTTGGATAGGTTTGAGGTAGAGGAGGGTGCAATTGTTGTTGGAGCTTTGAGGTATGTACAGAGGCATATTAGGGGTTCTGTTTAGTAGAGAGGTTATAGAGCTAATAAAGTGGGAGTTAAATTGAGTGGCTATGCAATTATTTGGGTTGGTCAAAGTTGTGGCTTGGGTAGTGGGTTTTCCTGGGTTGAGAAGGAGGTTGATTGTTTTCCAGAATCTTTTGGGATTGTTCTGGTATTTTAGCTGACTTGTTTGGAAGTAAGTTTTTTTGTCTTGTTTAATTAGTTTTTTGGCTTGATTTCAAAGTTGTTGGTAGGTAATGAGATTTTGTTTACTTCTATTATTCTGAAAGATATACCAGGCTCTGTCCCTTTGTTTTAGTAGAAGAACTGTGTCTTTTGACAACCAGAAAAGCTGTTTGGATTTGGTACAAATTTTTCCAACTGGGGCTACATCATTAAGTATTTGTAGGAAAGCACTATTAAAGTACTGTACTGCACGGTCCAGTTGAAGAGCTTGTAGCAGTGCCCAGTCATAATGTTGAAGAAGAGTATTAAGGTAGGAGAAAAGTGTTTTTTATTGTGAATGTAGCAAAATGAAATATTACAGGAATTGTATGTATGTTTTCTAATCAAGTAGGTAGGGAAGTGATTGCTTAGTGTGTCAGGGAGACACTCAGCATCATAGGTAATATTGGATTTGATTATTAAAATCCAGTCAAGAATGGACTGTCTGTCTGTTGGTGTGTCTGTCAATGCATGTGGGGTGGTTAATTTTTTGACAGAAATTGTACAGGTTTATATGTCTGTTCTGTTCCTCATACATTTATGGTGTTCCAGTAAAATATTGTATAATGCAGTCACTGAATTGTACTAACTACTGATGCATTTAAGTGATGGCCTTTACATCCTGTAATTATTATGTTCTGTTGCAACCTGTTGTTATACTAGTCACCTTCTAGGTTAATCAGAGCATGTGCAATGTCTGTATGCAGTTTTGGCCCTTTGCCCCCAATCTCTCTGACTTTGTCCAGCTTTCTTGCTGTAAGATATTGAGGGGGGATGACAGTCTGTGGGAATACCACCATTTGAGTACCTCACATGCAAAAGATGTAGATGCTGTCATATTCGAGCCATCAACACCATTACTCATGCTAATGTCTCTAGCCCAGTGAGCCACACCAGCCACCAAGTAGATATCTGTCATTCCTCACACAATCAATAGCATACAGACATTAAATGTCAACCATGCATTACGTGAGACATGCAATGTGTGGCCAGGTTCTATGTCTCAGCCCTGGAATTGGCTTGTCTGCTGATATATTATTGCAGACCTACTGTTACGGCAGTTGCATGGGAACACTGATGTGTTGGGGGTGGGGAACGACCACCCCATGATCTGCTGGCATAAATAGTAGTGCGACTGTCCTGTGACCCCACTGTTTGCCATCTCCCTTGAATGATGCAGTGCATTTTCCAGCCATGGGGCCTAGTGAATATTATGGAACACAAAGTATTGGACAGAGTACCTGTTGTCCCAAGTGGCTGTTAGAGCTCTACCAGTAGCCCAGTAGCCCACTATATTCCTTTACATACATGTGGTGAGTTCATACATATGCTTCCATATTCTAGTACCCCCTTACAAGTGGTGTATAGGTAGGTGACTTAACTTGCGAGTGCAGCAGTTGACAGACCTGTAGTTCAGGGCTGACTCTGTCTGATGCATGCAGTACACAGCCAATACATGATAAGGTACGGGTTGTGTGGGCTGGCTGGCATCATTTTTACTATCTGTATGTGAGTTGGAGTAAGGTGTCAGTACCTAGGCCCCTAGGTTGTGAGTGCGTCTGCCATGCATTGTCTCTTGGCCAAGGTCAGGGCATATTGGGCACACCTATGTCTGCCTACAGGGACATCCTCAGGGGTTTTCTCCTCCAAGTCCCCTGTGGGTGTGGCTGTGGGGACCTAGGTACTGATCCTCCTTCAGCTGTTTCTGCAGGATCATATTGTGCAGCATAGCACATACTGTGAACATCTGTGCAGATGTGGCTGGAGAGTACTGCTGGGCTCCAACAGATATACTGAGACACCAGAACTGTGACTTCAGCAGCCCAAACACATGCTCTATGATGTTCCTAGTTTGTGCGTATGCCTCGTTATGGCATTCTTCCATGGGGGTGTGTACATTTTTGATGGGTGTCATCATCCATGGTTCCAGTACATAGCCAGCATCTCCCAGTAAATGAATGTGTGGGATGTCCCCCCTAGCAAACATCTGGTACAGCTGTGATGTTTGCCAGATATGGGAGTATGATAACTGCCAGAGCTGCCAGCACACACATTCATGATAATGCCCTGGGCATTGCACATGACCTGGCAGTTGATGGAGTGATACCCCTTGTGGTTGACATAGATACTACCCTCCTCACCGCATGGCACCTTGATGTGTATATGAGTACAGTCTATGGCACCCAGTACCTTAGGGTAGTGTGCTACAAGGTGGAAGTGTTGCATACTGCTGGCCCTCGGGTTGAGGGGAAAATAAATGTGCTCACTGGCATGTGGTAGCATGGCATCCAAGAATTGGTGGAGCACCCTGAATGCTGATGCCTGCTTGACCCCCATCATGTCCCCAGTTGGTCTTTGGAAACTACCTGTAGCTAGTACCCTAAGAGCTACACATACCTTTGTTTCCACTGAGATGGGTTTCACTCTGTTGGCTCTGGGTCTGAGTTGAGAACGGCAGAGCTCAGTGAGTTCTTGCAGTATGCCCCTGTCTACAATCTCCAGCTCATGTAGCTCCTAGAAGGTTACCCTGGGCCTGAGCACTGTTCTCCTTCTTAGTCTAGGCCTATTGTCAGCATCAGCAGCAGGTGCATTGACCTCAGCATCTAGCACATACAGATGTAGCAGACCTGCAGCAGCCCCTAGCATTCCTTCAGTTAAAAATCCTAAGTCTGAACTCCACTGGTGCAGAGTATGGGGGTGAAATTAGGTAGTAGGGTGTATGCAACCTTTATAGTACTCTACTGTAGGTTCAGCCTGTGTGATTGGCTGCCTGTGATGCATTTTACCTGCCAAGTGCATCATTAAGGACTGCTAATGGCCCTAGTTAAAGTGAAACAGGGGTCATCAGTAATTAATATATCATTGGCTTTCTCAGCCAATTTTTCTTACTGCTTTCCTCACTCAGCACTGCAGCACACCATTCAAACACATGCCGTGAAGGTAAACAATACTCAGTAGTCACTGCACACACCCGCATGAAAGGTCATGCTCAGCGCCATGGTGCACCATGTCAACACATGGAAACATGCAGAAACATGCATCCTGAATGTAAACAAAGCTTAGCAGAAACTGTACACACACCCCTGCTGAGCACAGCACCGCACCATGCAAACAGGTGCCAGTGAGCTCCAATGAGCTTACAAGTCCTCAGACACACCCCCCTTGATGTCAGCAACCTGTTCTCTGGACACTAACACAGTTTTGTTCCTATGCAGATGGAATCTGAGCACATGAATACTTATTTGTGCCATTCAGTGACCCCACCTCATTTGCATAGGGATTCATGCATATAACCTGGAAACCACAATGTTCCAAGCCCTGCCTCATTAGCAACAGCTCCATTCCACCATTGTAGATATTCCATGTAGGATCATATAATACATTACTATCACATAGTAATAAATTTGTATTTTACACTTTTTTTTTAATAAATGCATGTTAGCACACTGTGGCACACCATGTAAACATACCCAAATCATTAAACAAAAAAAATGTTAAATTATTTCCCATATGGTTTTGGACACACAGTGGATAGTTATGCTCCTATCTGCAAATGCTATGCCATTTCTGTCCATCTACATAAGTTTTTACAGCCTCTGTTCTCTGTATAACATCCTGTACATAGAATTTTTCCATGTATACTATGGACACCAACACGGGGTCTTTAGGGGTGCCTATCTGCTAGCTGGATTGCTCTACCTTCCTCATTTGCACAAAATTCACCTGCTTATGAAGTGATTTGTTTGCCAGGGTTACTTCTGTGTTGGCACATCTGTGCGTGCTGCCCAGCTCGGTTTACTAAATCACAAATCTGCTTACCTTCATGCAAATAGTGTGCCACGATGCCTGCACAGTAAATAAGACTGTGTAGGCTTTATTAAATTCCCCCTTATGTATTAAAAAGATACAGTAGCAAGGGTGTTATGTAAGAAAATGGACAATGGCATTAACAATAATCACAAAAACAGTACTGAAAATTAAAGTAGAAATAATCATGCCTATCCACATTAGTGTGTATATATATATATATATATATATATATATATATATATATATATATATATATATATATATATTACATGCATAGACAAATCTACTAAATTAGTCTAAACTGTAGAAATTTGGCATGAAAATAGTTAACAAAAAAAGGTCTAAACCAAAAAAGGTTGATGGGAAATAACATAAAAAAACAATGTTTTTGCAGGGGGTAAGCCTCCCGTGCAGTCTGCACATTGTCCTGTTAATTGAATATACAAAGTCCAAGATCGCACATTACAGTGCACAAGGGCATATGTTCCTCAGTGGTGTTGCATTGAATCTGTCAATATTGTCTACTTATGACCTTTTTTGGACTATTTTCATTTTATGCATATATGTATATATTTTTCCTGCATCATCCCAACTGCTTGCAGATGCCTAAAGAGGCCCATCTGCTTTCAGTATCAGTATTTTTTGTTTATTTTTTATTTTATTTTATTTTACATTTGTTAACCAGGAAAGTCTGACTGGATACATATCCATTTTCAGCGGAGGACCGGGGAGAAAAGCTCCACATTGAAATTAATTTACACTAAAAATTGTGGTTATAGAGAAGTCTATAAACATTTAACAACATCAGTGACAGGTTATAGTCAAAATTGTGGTTACAAAAAAGTCTGCAAACATTTGACAACATCAGTGACAGGTCAAGGTTACATTTAGATAAAAAATAACCATTTAGATAAAAATCAATCATAGTTGGTAAATGGATTAGGTGTACAGAGATAATAATTACATATCTGAGGTGTATATAATAAAGAGAATGGTTACCAGGTTGAAGGTAAGGATGACAGTAAAGAGAAAGGTGATTAGGTAAGAAAAAAGTAATTTAGAGGGGGCAGAAAAGTAAGTTATCTTCCTGATGATGGAATGAAAGAGTTTTAATGGTTGAGGGAAGTGTGTGTTGTGAGGGTGGGGAGAAAAAATAAAAGGGTTTGTTTATTCTCTTTTTATTCCTTCGGACACTTAGTATTCTTATAATACACTATACTTAGCAATTGTTAAGTATTGTTAAGTCTCCTTTTTTCCTTTTTATTTTGCAGGTTTGTGTCTTCATATTCTATGGTAGGCATAACTATTCTGTGTTGATGGAAAACCAAAGCTAATTAATGTGATCCATTTAACTCATCCCATCCAGTACAGCTCTTTTGAGTGTGTGCCTTTAACTCCCAGTGGGCGTGGCTTAAGCCTTTAAAAAATGAAGTTATCACCTTACAGTTTTAGAAAATACTCATTGAGAGAAGTTAAATATCAATACAGTTGTGTTTGCCATCACATATGCTTCAAGACAAAATATCCTGGTACCTTGTATGTGACATGGTTTTGGAATTATTAATGCAAATATGAACAATCAATATTTGACGCCTAGAGGAGCAGTAGGAGTTAACTGCAGAAGAAGCCTGGAGGAGCACTCGGCTGTAATGAGTTAAGTAAAGTTTCATCTCTGCTTTTTATTTTTCTCATTGGAGTGATCCCCAGGGTGAACTTTCTATTTCCCATACACTCATCAAGATTTCTCTTGAAGATGGCTAGTGAGGTGCTCTGCTTGACATGTATGGGAAGTCTATTCCAGAGCATGGGTAGTCTCTGGGTTACACACCTGTCCCACCAGCATGTTCTGTTGATTGTGGTAATGGGGTTGAGGTCTCTGGAGTGTGTGGTGTGGTGAGATTGGGATTTCTTTAGATGTAGCATTTCTAACAGAGCTGGGTCAGACATGGCTTTGTTAGTCAAGCAAAGATCGGCTCTTAGTAGATGATATGAGACAAAGAATAGCTGGAGTTTTTTTGTCTGTCCATATAGGACATGTGTTTAAGGCCTAGGATCCTCTTTGTGAGGTACTTTTGTGGCCTCTCCAGCTGTTGCAGGTGTCTCGTGAGGTACATGGCAAATGTGGCATTATACTCTATGATTGGTCTAATGAGGGGAGAGTAGAGAGAAATGATGACCTCTTTCTTCCTGGATGCAAAACCCCTGGTAATGAGATATGCCACATAGAAGGACTTTCTGACCACAGTGACAATATGGTGGCCGAAGGAGAGGTTGGTGTCAATCTGTGTCCCTGGATCTCTTATAACACCTCCAGTGTTCAGTGGGCTCCCATCAATGTGGTAATTACTTTAGGAAATGAGTTTTTCCCAAAGGGGATGATGATGCATTTTTTGGCATTAAGCTTAAGGCCATGGTTTTGACACCAGTCATTGGTCTCAGTGAGGCCTTTCTGTAGGATGTCTGCATCACTTGGGGAGTTAATAATGGCTCCCAGCTTGCAGTTGTCTGAGAATTTCGTCAGCCAGAGACCCTCTGTGGTGGCCTGGACTTCTGAGAAGTAGATGCCAAACAGGAGAGGACCCAGGGCAGATCCCTGTGGGACTCCATTCATGACTGCTGGGCACTCTGACTTGGAGTTTGCTACTTTCACACTATGTGTTCTATTTGTGAGCCAATTTGCAACCCACCTAATGATATAGGGGTTGATGCCTAGTTTGGTGAATTTATCAATAATTCCTGAGTGAAGAATGGTATCAAAGGCCTTGACCAGATTGAGGTAGGCTGCATGAACTGCCTTACCTTCATCCACTGCTCTGGTGACTGACTCAAAGAAGTCAACCAGGCATGATCTACCCTTCACAAAACCAAATTGTGTGGGATCTAGAGATTCAAGATTCCCTATATCCTTGTTAATTAGGTCCATGATGACACGCTCCATAGCCTTACATATTAAACTCATCGGGCTAATGGGGCAATAATTTCCAGGGTCTGTAATCTCTATTCCTTTATGGAGAGGGATAACTGTAGCAGTGTGCCATTCGGTAGGGACAAAGCCTGAGGTGAGGCTGTGAGTGAACAGAGCACACAGATGTGGTGCCAGTTCACTTTGTAATTCATTTAGAACATAGCCAGGGATATTGTTGGGTCGCATGGAAGCTGTATACTTGAACTTAGACAATGCAGCTTTAACCTGTGCTGCAGTAATGCAGGGTGTCTGGCATTCTTCCAGTATTGAGATTAGTCCTTTAGGTGGAAGAGAGGGGTAAAGTTGGCACTGAATTTGTCGGCCAATATGTTGGCAATATCTGTTGGCCTAGTATAGGAGGTACAATTGTGCAGTTACTCAGAGCAAATCTGGGTATTGCCATGGAGGTTCATGATATAACTAAAGAAGGCTTTGTGGTTGTTTTTAATGTCTGCTGCAATTCTGCCTTCATAGCTGGCTTTGGAGGTTTTGATGAGGGATCTCAACTTTTTGTTGAGGCTAATAAGGGAAATTTTCCAGTCTTGGGACTTCACCTTTTTCTGCAACAGTTTCTTCCTTCTGTTGTAGAGTTTATTAATGACAGGGGTACCACCAGATTGGCTTCCTTTTTTGGGGGAGAACATCTTAGTTCTGTTGGGTATGATTAGTTCCACGCATTTATGTACATGTTTGTAGAGTTCACTGGTGTATGATTTGGCAGTCATGCATCTATTTTCCATTGGCATGGTTGCTGTGAAGTTAGCCACCTGTTTTTAGGAGTCCAATGTCAGCTCTGAGGAAGTTTTTCATGGTGGATACCTTTGCAGGGGGTGTAGGTGAGATATAGATTTCCATAGTGATTAGTTTGTGGTCGTATCTATCCATGGAGGAATTGACTATTGGTGTAGAGCAATGCTTGTCCATGTTAGTAATAACCAGGTCAAGGATGTTGCTTCCTCTAGTGGGGGTAAGAATGAGCTGGTCCAGGGCATTGGAATTGAAGAATTCCAGGAAGCGTTGGGCCAGTGCATTGATGCTTGAGTAGTTTTCCCAGTTGATGGAGGGGTAGTTGAAGTCTCCTAGTATGAGAATGTTGGGTTAGACCTTGATAGATTCCAGGGTGATTAGGAACATGGAGTGAGAGTCTAGGGATATGGTTGTGAACCTATAGCAGGCTATGAACTGGATCGCAGATTTACCAAATGTAGTTGTACCTGAAGTATCTAAGATGCATTATGCTAGGCTACTAGTCTGGAGGTGTGCATATCCTTTATGAATATGGAGACACCACCGCCTTTGGAACTTTGGTCCATGTTTTGAGGCTGAAAGGTGTGGAATGAGTTATAGCCTGGTAGTGCAAGGGTGCTTTCTGCCAGTTTAAACCAGTTCTCCCAGTGCTTCGAACGAGTGTTTCTTGAGATTTAGACTTCTAGAGTTGAGCAGCATAACCCTCAGATTGCATTTATTTATAGCTGTTACAATGCTATTTTGGTCTTTGGAACTCCACCCAAAAAAGGCACTATAGGGGTAGCAAGAGCCTAAGCCAGTACCCGGAAACCCAGGGGTGACAGATGTAAGTCATCTCTGGCAAAGAATGGAGATCTGTCAATCATGTTATCCCAAGCAAACAGATTCTGGATCTTCTTAGAATAACACCAGAAACTTAGCCAATTGTTGAAGTCAATCATTTTTTGTTTGTACTGCAGTATCATTCTGGGTGATGGTAGGATACTGCTCAGGGCTAGTGTCATATCTGCCTGGGCCACATAATCTAAGAGCACCACCATGTCTCTTTTCATGTAGTCCAGAGAGCTGCATCTCAGCTCATTCACAATCACATGGACAATGACAGAATCATACTTGTACTTGTTGTGGAATGACCTGAGTGCATGTGTTATGTGTTGGATTCTGGCACCTGATAGACAGATAACTGTTACCCTGTCCTTATTCAACCAAGTGAGAGGGACATATATGTGCCTCACTATTGAGTCACCTATAATTAGTGTATTGGGCAAGGTGTTTAGCCTTAGGGGCTCAGGATGAGGTGCACACTGTGGAGGTGAACTATGTGTCATGTGGTTTGTGCTGTGTTCTGGTGGCTGAGTGCATTTCTCTCTTGGAGGTCTCTCCTGTTTGGGTAAATTTCTATTGAGTGCCTCTGCAAATCTGGGTGTGTGGTTTGTGTTTTTATGTGAGAGCTGTGATAATAGGTGTTCTGGAGGGCTATGTGTTCCATGTGGTGTGGTGCAGGTGTTGACCTTCTCCTCTTGACCAGCTAGTCCATTCTTGGCTGGAGAGTGCATAGCTTCCAATTTGGTGATATAAGTGCATCTCTCACAAGTCTGAGTGGTGGGAGTTAAGTGGAGAGGGTTTGTCTCTCTACATGAGGCAGTTGCTACACTGCCTCAGAATGCCCAAGTGCACCAGATTAATATCAGAAAGCACAGGGAGCTGCCCTTTAATCATGCCAGGAGGGGTGGTCATAACTACTAAGTGCAGGAGCTATTTCCATGAAGAATGATTAGTGTTGATGGCTCTTAGGTGTGCTATAATAATTGTTACAAAAACCTGTTGAAGTGCAAAGCCATTAGGCTGTTTGAAGTGCAAGAGAGACAGAACTAGCAAAATCTAAGGGAAAAACTGAAGAGCAGACTTTCTGGCACCAGTAATAGTTTACCTCAGCTCAGCACCACTGAGCAGAGCTTAAATAAGCACAAACTTGTGCAAACGTGGGTTTTTAAACTAGAAAGTTGAAAGGGATGGAAAAACTACCAAAACGTTCAATAAACTACAATTTCTGGTCCAGAAACCACTCCTCTTGTGGTAGATAGGCTACCTAGTGTTTACCACTCCCACTGATAAGCTAGGTAAAAGGCTTGGGAGGGTTAAGAAGCTTACAGACAGTCCTAGATACAACACATCTGTATCAGGACTAGACTAGTTATCAAGTGCAAATGCAAACTTTTTGACCAGAAAGTTGAAAGAGATGGAAAGACTGCCTAAACAGCCACTAAACTACAATTTTTGGGCCAGAAACCACTCCTTTTGTGGTAGATAGGCTACCTAGTGCTTACCAGTCCCACTGATAAGCTAGAAGCCTTCCCTCCAACACAGAAAGGCTTGGGGTGCTCAGAAAATTACAAACAGTCCTGAATACAGCAAAGTTGTATCTGGACTAGACTAGTTACAGGAAAGGTGGGAAACAAGCTTAGCACTTTTTTTTAGTTACAGAAACGCAGCTAAAATAGCACTAAAACAATTCAAATCCAGTGGAAGTTAGCACACTTGATTGTGTAGCAATATTAAAGCCAATACAGTTTAAATAAATCCAATTAATTAAAAAAAATGACTAAAAACGTGCAGAAAGCAGTAAAGTAGGAAAAAATCAAGTACTTTCTTAGTATATGACTTATGGTTTGGTTTGCTGTCTTCATCTGACCTTGTTTCTATCTATGTTTTAGAGTCCTAAAAAGGTCTTAGACCATTAGTTTATGATCTTTGCATCAGCTGGATTTTAAAATAACAAGACGTCAATCTCTATTACAATTGTCAGTCCTATAAATATTTAAAGACCTGATAATTCCTAACAGACTTGCCTATAGTCAGGTAAAGCATTTGATATAATATTTACCACTGTGACAAAAATAGTAAGTGATTTTGAAGTAAACCATAAATCCTAATTGGATGTGATATTTACTTTATCAGCAAGTTATATCTAATCTCTTTTTCTTCAATTAATTTCTATTCAAATTTCTACTAAGTCATAATCTGTCATGCAGGTGTAAAGGTACTTTATCAGTTTAGGAGTTCTAGATGTACTGGCCACTACCCACTCTAAAAAGGAGTCCATTAATGCATTAACGTCCCACCAAATGTCATGGAATAATGCTCTATTTTATGTTGTTTGATCAATTTGCAAGCATGGTTGGAAGATAGTGTCTTCATCAGGGTCCCGTATATGTTTTAATAATATAGTGGTCTTGCTGTATTCACAACACAGATTCCAAAACACTTCCCTACTGTTTCATTATTGTATTTTAGACCAACAAAAGCATCTATAAAATAATTTCTTTGGATTGGGCAGAGTTTGCAGCTCCCAGACTTTCCTGTATTTTCAACGCATTTTATATTTTTCTTTCTGTAATGATATACTGTGAATATTAGTTTTTCCAGCTGCATAACAATTGTGTGTCCTTTCACATTTCTAGACATACCTTCCATATTCAAAGAAAGAAATGTAATTGACTTACACTTTGAGCATTACCTTGTAATAAAGTTTTTTTTTTTTATGTGGTCTTCAAAAATCACTTAGATAAACAGGAGAATAAAAAAAGAATAAAGTATAGGGGAATAAGAATATTAAATTATCCATCAACAATATTCAAATACAACAAAGTTGTTATAACCACATACACTTATTTTAAAAGTTGTCACAAAAACCTATCACAATGAACACACTCCTTGGGATTCACTAATCTTCCATGCAGAAATAACTTATTCCTGCATGGAAATGACCATTTAAGGGCAGCATGGCAGTGTGCCATGCATGGTAATGAAGGAGCGCTGCCTCTTCTCTTAAACGGCCATGGAGTGTGGATGAGTGCAAGGGGGATGTCTCAGAGCAGAGCTCTCACAATACACATGCCCCTGCACTCAGGAAGTGCCGTTCAGCAATTACAATGAGTGAGAATGCTCATAGGAGGCTACATACCTCCCAGCTGTACAAATCATCGCAGAATGTCCAGATTCGTTGCCCATACAGTACCCCATTTGTCCTGAGAAATCACTGGGATGATCTCAGGATTGAAGTCGGTAAATAATTGCATATATTTAATTATCAGACATGAAATCTATCAGAAAACGGATATTAAAACAAACCTGTTACACTAGCAACTTTCCCAAGTTTATAAAAGCAATAATTAAAATATGTCCGTAGTTGGACCTCATGTTGTCAAGCTTTGTCCAAATAATTTGCATGAAGACCATCAATTTAATTTGCCAAATAGTCTCACGTTGTTCCAAGTAATTAAATTGAATTCATTAATGTTAAATGATTTTAAAATACAGAAAGATAGTAACATTAGGTGTTTATTAACCTAATAACAGATGGTATTTTTATGAATAGATATATTAAAATATATTAAAGGATCATTTGCTGTGCTTTGGACTTTGGAATTTGCATGAAGAGTTTGAGAGGTATGGGGGGTTGCTAAGTTGACTGCCAAATGTGCAGATGCATGCAGGAATCCACAGCAATAAGTGAAACTTGTCCCTTCCTAGAGAAAATAGCAGAAATATTTTTTTTTTTATCAGATTAAATTTAACCGTAGGTGCATGGGTTTGCCCATTGCTTAGCTACTCATACTGTTGCTTAAATAGCACAAGAAGATAAATAACAAGATACATTCAGTTGAAGCATTACTGTAATTGTGTAGTGGTCAGAGCATTCACTTTGTGAGCAGTCATTTCCAGTTTGATCCTCACTGTAGCAAATTCCATTTTCCATGCCTAAGCAGCAGAGACCTCCAAAGCAGACACCCAAGCAACCGCTACCCCAAAACAAAACACGTGCAACACATATCTCACAAAGCCAGTGTGATGAACAGTCACAGCCCTTAAGGCTAAACAACACACCTGATACACTTGTAATAGGTGACACTATCATCAGGCACACTGACGTCCCGCTCACCAGGTTGAACAAGGAGAAGGTCACGGTGAGCAGCCTGTCAGGATCTACCATCCGCCACATAACACAAGCACTCAGGTCACTCAAAGGCAAGTACAAATATGACTCAGTCATTGTCCATGCTGTTGTGAGTGACCTGAGACATACCTCCCTGGACTACATGAAAAGAGACATAGAGGAACTCTCTGAGCATGTAGCCCAGGCCGGTATGACCCTGACCTTGAGTAGCATCTTACCCTCACCAAGAATGATGTCACAATATGAAGACAAGATGATCAATTTCAACAATTGGCTTAAGAACTGGTGTCATTTAAAGGGGATCCAATGCCTGTCAGCCTGGGATGATACGCTCGACAAGCCACGATGCTTTGCTAGGGACAGCTTGCACCTGTCACCCCTGGGCTTTCGGATATTGGCAAAGGCTCTTGCTACCCCCATAGTGCCTTTTTTAGGCAAGGCTCAAAAGACAAACCCACCTCCATAGGTATCACAAGGGATAAGAAACCAAGAGTAATGCTACTCAACGCCAGAAGTCTAAACCTCAAGATGCACGCACTCGAGACTCTCCTTAGCATGGACAACATCGATATCTGTGCAGTAACAGAAACCTGGTTCAGGACTCCCGAGAGCACCCCAGCACTACCAGGTTATATCTCATACCATGCTTTTCAGCCCCAAAACTTGGACCGAACCACAAAAGGAGGGGGAGTATCAATATTCATCAAAGATACCCACACCTCCAGGTTGGTGGCAAAGCACGAAGCATCAGAGACTATCCATGTGCAACTAACAGTGGGTAAAACTGCCTTCCAGTTTATAGCCTGCTGCAGACCACCCTCCCAAACCCAGGAACCCCACTCGGCCTTCCTGAGAAAACTGGAAAATATGAAGGTCTCTCCAAACACCATTATATTGGGCAACTTCAACTACCCAAACATAGACTGGGAGCATTACTCTAACTCCAACACCCTAGCACAAAGGTTCCTAGAATTCATAAACTCAAATGTTATGGAACAACTTGTTACCACTCCCACAAGAGGGGAAAACATACTGGACCTGATTACTACCAACATGGGGACTCTATGCTCCAGACCAGAAGTGTATCCCTCACTGGTAAGATCAGACCATAAACTGATCTCACTGGATATTCACATCCTGACCCCACCCCCCTGCCTAGAAAACCACAGTGAAAAACTTCTCTAAAGCAAATTTCACACTCCTCAAAATCAAGGTGAAATCCTTCAAAGCCCCCGGGCCTGTGGAAAATATGGCCCACACCTCAGAATCCTTTATAGATGCATTCTATGAACACCTTCAGGAATTCATGGATCACGCAATCCCAAATAAAACTAAGACCCAATCCTCCAAAGGCAGACGTCCTGTCTGGTGGACCCCAGCCATAAACAAACTATACAATAGAAGGAGGAAGCTACTACATGATAGAGCAAAATCCCAAAAAGGGAAGGCATCTCTGATCAGTATTAGCAAAAAACTAAGGGCACTCATAAAATCCTCTAAGGCCAGCTTCGAGAGAAAAATTGCACAGGACACTAAGGATAATCACAAGGCTTTCTTTAGTTATGTTAGGAACCTGGGTGGGAATTCCCAGATATGCTCAGAATTAGTCCAAAATGACAAAAAATACACCGAACCCACAGACATTGCCAACATCCTAGCTGACAGGTTCAGCGTAAACTCCCCCCCCACCAAAAGGGCAAACATCTATCCCAGCAGAGTGCTGCCCCCCTGACATCTCAGATGCTCAGGTAAGAGCCACCGTCTCCAAAGCAAAAAACACAGCATCAATGGGACCAGACAGTATCCCGGGCTGCGTCCTACATGAACTCCAAGAAGAGCTAAACCCAAACATAAAACTACTGTTCAATCTCAGCCTTACTACAGGATATGTACCCAAAGAGTGGCGTACAGCAACAGTGGTCCCTCTCCACAATGGTGGTGCCTCAATGGACCCTGGAAACTATCGCCCCATAAGCCTGACTAGCTTGGTCTGCAAAGCTATGTAAAGGATCATCATGGACCTCATAAATAAAGATATTGGGGACCTACAGACACTGGATCCTACCCAGTTTGGCTTTGTTAAGGGCAGATCCTGCCTCTTAAACCTGGTCGACTTCTTTGAAACAGTCACCAAGGCCATTGATGAAGGGAAGGTGGTCCACACAGCCTACCTGGACCTTGCAAAAGCCTTCGATACAATACCCCACTCGGGCATTATAGATACGCTCACCAGCTTAATTATAAACCCCTATGTCACTAGATGGGTTGCAAACTGGCTCAAGGACAGAATCCACATGGTTAGAATTGCTGGAGCCATGTCAGACTCCAAACCAGTTACAAGTGGCATCCCACAAGGCTCAGTCCTGGGACCACTCTTGTTCGGTATATATTTCTCGGAGGTACAGACCAACACAGAAGGATTGTGGCTGACCATGTTCGCAGATGACTGCAAACTGGGTGCCATAATCGATTCTCCAGCTGACACAAGCATCCTCCAAAAGGGCATCATAGAAACAGACAGCTGGTGCCAGAGCCATGGCCTCAAGCTAAATGCCAAAAAGTGTATAGTCATCCCCTTTGGCAAAAACAAAGTGCCCACAAATTACCACATAGGTGGTAATCCATTAAGTACAGAAGAAGTAATTAGGGACCTGGGGACCCAAGTTGATAGCAATCTCTCATTTGACAACCACGTGGCCAAAGTGGTTAGAAAAACATTTTATATAGCCCACCTAATCATGAAGGGATTCACATCTAGATGAGGGGAGGTCATCGTGCCTCTTTACTCATCCCTCATCAGGCCCATAATCAAGTACAATGCCCCTTTTGGAATGTACCTTACCAAACACCTGCAGCAACTGGAAAGACCACAAAAATACCTCACCAAGAGGATCAAAGGGATCAAACAGATGCCATATGCTGCCCGGTTAAAGAAACTCCAGCTCTACTCAGTGGCATACCGCCTGCTCAGAGGCGACCTGTGCCTGACGTATAAAGCCATGTCCAACCTGGAATTAAGGGACATGCTGCACCTCAAAAAATCCAAATCCCAACGAGCTACACGCTTGAGAGACTTGAACCTCAACACTGAAATAAATAGGACATGCTGGAGGGACAGATTCATAACCCAGATGCTCCCTTCACTCTGGAATAAAATCCCAGTCCAGGTTAGGCAGAGTCCCTCATTGACTCTCTTCAAGAGGAATCTTGATGAGTGGATGGGAGATCGTAGGTTTACCCTGGGTATCACTTCTGTGTCACTGTTAGACAGAGGCACAGTATACTAACCTCGAAAAAGGGCATAGCAAAATTAATTTAAAATGGGTGGCGAAAGCCAAACATACTCTGGCTAGGCTTATAAATGCCCTAGGGCAGATAGCCTAGTATGAACCTATGAACCTATGTGAAAGCAATTTGTGAATATTTTTTTTGCTGTATAACCTACTAAATAACATATATTTGTGAACTGGAGTACTGCATTAAGTACAGATGTGAGGTGTCATTGTAATAATATGAAAAAATCCACAGATAAACACAAGTGCCCCATACAGTACATGTACACATGAATCAGGGATACTAAATGAAGATATAATGTGTAATGAATGATAAATCCGTAGAGTGTCCAAGTCTACCACTTTCCCAAGACCCATCTTTCATTTCTTTCTAAATTAGTGTGGGGGTAAGCAGGAGTAAGCACTATTAAGCGGCAGTAAGTGGGTTTAAGCCTGTTTGCATGGGGGTAAGCAATGCACACACAGGTTAAGCAATTTTGAAGCTAACACTCTGTAAGCATATTTAACTGGAAGTTAACATTGCTTATCATCATGCAAACCCAAACAAAAATGCTTAAAAGTGTTTTAATCACTCTGTATCCAACAGCCCCTGTTCTGCCTAGCAATAAAATAAACAGGCCATGCAGGACTTGAACCCAGGAACCTGTAAACTATAGTCACAGCAGTTAACTAGTAAGCCATCACAGATGTACATAAAATAGAGGTATACCCAAACAGATCCTCACTATAGCAGAATCACAATTTACATGTGAAAGGAATCTATAAACATTTTTATGTTGCATAACCTACTAGATAACAGATATATGTGAAATGGAGTACTGCATAAAGTCCAGATGTGAGGTGTCATTGTCATAAAGTGGTGAAATCCCCCAATAAACACAAAGACCCCATACAGTGTACATACACATGAATCATGGATACTAAATAAACATATAACTTGTAATGAATGATAAAACAATGCCAAACAGCAAATAGTGTGAAAATTTAAAAATAAGCACTGCTAAGCATTGCACACCCCTGCTTACTAGATGTAAGCAATGTGTAGCCCAGTTAAATCAATTTTCCCATTGATATACCCCTTTAGGCAATGCCAGTCTTAGGTAAGCATCTTTGCCCATAGCTTAGCATTTTCAAAACCATCCAATCATGGCAAAGTGTGGGAAATCGGCTCTATTTAAACCCCACAGGTGGAAATACATCTCATAACTGATTGCAGTTCCTCCTGTAGGCACTATGGCCAGTGTCAGAGAAGGATTGCACTTCTGAGCACAGTGCTGGGGTATCCAGAAGTCCAAAGTCATGGCAGGACTCCTTGTAAAAGACCATGACCAGAGACTGCTTCAGGGCCAGTACCAGGGTCCCCAATATAAAGTGAAAGCCCATGACCTCACCAGTGACACTGGCATCCCTCAAACTGGTGAGCAGGTCAAACATCACTATGCTGACCTGAAACGGAAGAAGAGGGAGCTCTTGGATCAGTGGATCAAAGAAGCTAGGCAGTTGGGAGATGTCCCAGCCATGTGTAAATACTCATCCTATTTGCATAGAAAACAGACTTTTTCTAATTCATATTTGGAATATATGAGTGCACACCCTCCCTTTCAGAAAAAAGTCCATAATCAAAGACAATTGGTCATGGCGGCCAGAATGGTCAGCTCGGATTCAATTTTCTTTGAAGAAGTTAAATTTATTTTGGACATGTTTGAAGCAAGGGGTTACCCTGTTGATTTATTAGGAGAGGTTGGCAATGAAGTAATTACGAAAAGGAAAAAAGGGTTTTATAAACCAGTTCTGATCTATGGAAAAGATATTAGTAATGTGAATAGGTCGAACCTTCATTTCAAAACACAAGTGGGATTTATTGTATGTTATAATCGTGATGTGCATAGGATAGTGGAAGTTATATATAACAACTGGGAAATATTACATATTGGGAATGATGTTGCCCAGAAGGCAGGGGAAAAACCTTGGTTATATATAAGAGGGATAGATCCTTCAAGGATATTTTTGAAAGCAATAAACATCAGTATGGATGGGGCACATGTAGGGCTAAAGGAAATTTCAAGTGTCAGCATTGCAGGTTTTGTTCTTATAAATTGGAGCAGGAGAGAAGTTTGAATTAAATGGAAGAACTTTGAAGTTGTATGGCCATTTTAATTGAGTGACGGCTAATATGGTTTATTTAGCCAAATGTACAAAATGTCCAATATTTTATGTGGGGAAAATGCTAAGGCTATTTAAAAATAGAATTAGTGAACATTTATTAGACATTAAACATAAAAAACAAACAAATGCACTGTGTTGACATATTTTAGAACATAATGATCATAGTTTTAAGTTTTTAGTGTTACAACAGATGCGTAAGGATCCACAGGGATGGGTCTTGGATGTCCATTTGGACATCTGTGAATTGAAATGGCAATTCTGATTAAATGCCGTTAATTTTCCAGGAATTAATGAAGCTATTTTGATATCAAGTGTACTTAAATTGAAGCATGTTTTAGGTTAATATTATATATTTATAAATATTGTATTTTGTCAAATAAATTAAAGTGAGATATATTTTTAAAGTATGTATTCATTTTAATATTGTTTTATATTGCATTCTAAATGAATTGATGAGGTCTCTTTAAGACTTTATTAAGTGTAATTGAGGTTATTATATAAAGTTGGGTTGGGTGATAAAAGATGTATTGATGTTTAAATTTGTTCTGAGGGAGTCCCTTATCTGTACAGGGAAGAAAGCGCTTAACTATTTTGGATTAAATTTCTTCATTCTACAGTTGTTTTGGATTCCTGGCTGTTCATTTCTTCAGTTATTGAGTTTTCTATTGTTCACTATTGGTCGAGTTTGGGGTTTGAGAAATGGAAGGTGCAGGAACCACCAATGATGATATTTTTGCATTGTTACAACAAATACAGCAGCAATTGACTGTTCATACAGCCCAAATACACACATTGACTGAAAAGCAAAGTAACAATGAGATGTTTGGTAGCTTAGGCTACCCTCTAACCCAGCAAACATCTGATATTGGGAGTTCAAATGGAGCCAAAGGGCAGAGGAATAGCAGGAATGTGGAAACACCCATTAGTGCTGAAGAGCCAAATAGTAATGCCCAAGGGCATTATGAATGGATGGACAACAAGTTCTCATTTGGGTTTGAAAGAAGGCAAGAAAATGTTTCCCAAACTGGAGATCCTTCTATAGTAGATAAAATTAAAGTGTTTGAGAAGAAATTAATATTGTATAAAAAACAACAAATGGAAATTTCATATTTGCAAAAAAACATTTACTTGGAAATTGTTCCCCGTGGTCTCAGGTTGTGGAAATATCCAAATGGAGTTGAAGGTAATATTGATTTGTTGACTGAATTACATGCATTATTTGACAAAATGGGGTTGAAGATGATGAGATCGATGGTTAAATCAAACATGCAGGCAGCGGAAAAAGCAGCTAAAGAATTAGATGAGTTAAATCAGTCCATCAAAAGTGACTTTCAATTTAATGCAAATCAAATTATGTTTAATGGAGTTTTTACAACTGTCACATCTATTTGCAATATCATTTTTCTATGAAAATCGAACAAAATAAAGAGAGACATTAATGAATATGCCTCTCAGATGGTGTACCCTATGTCAGCGGGAAGTATGGTTGTGGAGGAGTTGTCCAATCAGAACGCTAATAGGGAGAACCTTACATCAGATGCTGACGGTTATAAAACGAATAGGCAGTGGTTGAAGTCCCTTTTGGGCGAAAACAACATAAGGTGTTCTGAATGATTAAAAGGAAAACAGTAGCAGTCCCATTTTTTTTACTGAGAGGCACTCAGGACTTCAGCAAACAGGGTGCGAGACTGAAAATCAACTCCAATGTGAGGAGCAAGAGCCAACAACGGAGGAATTAATGGATTTGGCTTTAGAGATGCTTTTACCTGTCAATACTGAGGTAACAGTTTCAGACTTTACAGATGGGGTAACGAGTTTGCCTGTCTGTTTAAATAATGAAAAGTTTGCAACTGAAATTGTAGCCGCTGATGTTGTTCAAATGGATGATGGTTTTATAAAGGATGTTTCCATATCTGAATTAATACGAACAATTGGGACTAATGGTGTCAATAGTTTGAACAACATGAATGAAGGTAACACTGCATGCATTTGTGGGGGTGGTGAGGAAGGTTTGTTAAATGAATTAAAACCACCAGTAGTGTTTAATAAAGCATGGGATTTTAAAGTATATAACTATTCAGATTGAATAGTTAAAACTGAACATGTGGACATTCTTGCAAAAGGGTTTACCTTTGTGCCCTTTAGAAGGGTGAGGTTGGATGATACTCTTATTGATCTGAAAAGTTATACGAGGAAATTGAACTTTAAGGTATGGTTCAATTCTTCGGATGTTATCATTAATAAGGATATGGGACTAAGGAGACCCAGTATGTTTAATCCTCCATTAAACAATGTTATAAAATTATTTGAAAGCAAATGTGAAAAAGATATTCGAAAGGTATTAACATCAAAATTTCCAAATGACACTATTAATTTGATTAAAAATGAAGAAACAACAGTATTTGATTTAGTGCATGATCCGAACATATGTTTAATGAAACCTGACAAGGGGAACGGTATTGTTATAATGAATCTAACTGATTATTTGGATGGGATCAATTCATTATTATTAGATGGTTCCTATGTTGAAAGTTCATTGAATGAAATTCATATAATGTATAGGAAAATTGATATGCTTATGGATGACATGTTGTTCCAAGGCCAAATTAATGAGGATGAGCAAGCTTACATGGTGAATAAGTACCCTGTAGTTTCATGTTTTTTCAGAATTCCTAAAATTCATAAAGGATTAATAAACCTATCCTTTAGACCAGTTGTAGATGGAAAACGTTCAAAAACCTGTTTTATTGGAAAATTTCTGGATCAGAAACTGCAAGAGGGTTTAAAATGTTTTCCTTACATATGTAAGGATTCTTGGGAATTCCTTGATAAAGTAGGGAAAATAAATGTGAATGGTGAATGTATTCTGGTCACAATAGATGTGGTAAGCTTGTTTACTGTGATACCACATGAGGAGGGTTTGTTGTGGCTAGAGGCGCAGCTACTAAAACTTGGGGTCTTTGATCAGGATGACATAAATGTATATGTGACCCTCATGGAAGTTGTGTTAAAAATAATTATTTGCATTCTGAAGGTCAGTATTATAGGCAGAAGACAGGGGTAGCAATGGGAGCAGCATGCACCCCCCTCTTTGTGAACTATATTATGGCTTATTGGGAACAACATTTTGTATTTAATTGTGCATTCATGGGCAATATAATTTATTATACAAGATTTTTAGATGATTTATTTATCTTGTGGAACGGCACTGAAGATGAATTAAAATTATTTTACATTTATATTAATAATACTGTTCCTTTTTTAAAATTTACACACAATCATAGTTTCAATAGTATATCTTATTTGGACATTGATTTATCCATTATAAAGGATAGGGCATTAAGCTCAAGAATTTATAGAAAACAGACTTTTTCTAATTCATATTTGGAATATATGAGTGCACACCCTCCCTTTCAGAAAAAGTCCATAATTAAGGGACAATTGGTCAGGGCGGCCAGAATGATCACCTTGGATTCAATTTTCCTTTTGGACATGTTTGAAGCAAGGGGTTACCCTGTTGCTTTATTAGGAGAGGTTGGCAATGAAGTAATTACGAAAAGAAAAAAAGGTTTTCATAAACCAATTCTGATCTATGGAAAAGATATTAGTAATGTGAATAGGTCAAATCTTCACTTCAAAACCCAAGTGGGATTTATTGTATGTTATAATCGTGATGTGCATAGGATAGTGGAAGTTATATATAACAACTGGGATATATTACATATTGAGAATAATGTTGCCCAGAAGGTAGGGGAAAACCCTTGGTTATATATAAGAGGGATAGATCCTTCAAGGATATTTTTGAGAGCAATAAACATCAGTACGGAGGGGATGCATGTAGGGCTAAAGGAAATTTCAAGTGTCAGCATTGCAGGTTTTGTTCTTATATATTGGAGACAGGAGAGAAGTTTGAATTAAATGGAAGAACTTTGAAGTTGTATGGCCATTTTAATTGTGTAGCGGCTAATGTGGTTTATTTAGCCAAATGTACAAAATGTCCAATATTTTATGTGGGGAAAACACTAAGGCTATTTAAAAAATAGAATTATTGGACATTAAACATAAAAAACAAACAAATGCACTAGCTCGACATATTTTAGAACATAATGATCATAGTTTTAGTTTTTAGTGCTACAACAGATGCCTAAGGATCTGCAGGGAAGGGTCTTGGATGTCCATTTGGACATCTGCAAATTGAGATGGCAACTCCGATTAAATGCAGTTAATTTTCCAGGAATTAATGAAGCTATTTCGATATCAAGTGTACTTAAATTGAAGCATATTTTAGGTTAATATTATATATTTATAAATATTGTATTTTGTCAAATAAGTTAAAGTGAGATATATTTTAAAGTATGTATTGATTTTAATATTGTTTTATATTGCATTATAAATGAATTGATGAGGTCTCTTTAAAACTTTATTAAGTGTAACTGGGGTTATTATATAAAGTTGGGTTGGGTGATGAAAGATGTCGTGATGTTTAAATTTGTTCTGAGGAAGTCCCTTATCTGTACAGGGAAGAAAGCGCGTAACTATTTTGGATTAAATGTCTTCATTCTACAGTTGTTTTGGATTCCTGGCTGTTCATTTCTTCAGTTATTGAGTTTTCTATTGTTCACTATTGGTCGAAAATGTCTAGGAATGTCTGTATACGACCATTGTAATCACAAGGTCATATTGTACAACTGAGAGAGACTTAGACAGAAAACAGTGAAAAGACAGACAACATAATCCAAATAGCACACTCAACTGAGACATTAAGTGTTGTATTTTTAGCACACACAGCCATGGTTCGAGTCCTGTGAGTGGTAGTAACCTGTATGCAGAATCATACCCCACAACTGTACAGATACTGTCAGAAAGTCCAGATAATTGATGTAATTCTCCTGCCTGTCACCCTGTCTCCCTGGCAAATCAGTGCAACGATCCCAGACGTTTGGGCAGAAAATAATGATATACAACTGATTGTCAGACATCATAACTGTTAGAAATATATCTACAAGAACAAACCTGTCACTCTAGCAGCTCACCAAAATGTTATGAGAGTAATAAGCAAAGTATGTCCCATCTCCACCCCCATGTTGTAAAGCTATGACCACAGTGCGTGCAGTAACAGAGTGAGACGTATGTGCATAATAATAATGTGGAATCTGGTAATATGAGTGGCAACATTCAGGTAGTGTAACAAACATTCCCCCCACAGGACTGTCAGATATGAGAACTGTGCCTAGAAATAAAATATTGAAATCCTGGACTGGTACTGTTTAGTCTGTTAGTGTATGGCATTGTTAGTATTTCAGTTTCTCTGAATAATAAGGTATTACTCATCACTGTCATCCACACAGTGCTACATAATAAAACTGTCTATGAAACCCTGTATAAGAGTATTGTAATTACAAGGTCAGATTGTAAAACCATGGGAGACTTATAGACAGTAATCAGAGAAGAGATACACAGCAATATCTCTATAGCACACTCAACTGTGATGTACAATGTTTTATTTTTAGCAGACACAGCCATGGTTCAAATCCTGGGAGTAGTAGTAAACTATATGCAGATTCATACCCCTCAACTGTATAGATTTATCCAGAATGTCCAAATAATTGGCCCATATCCACTGCCTGTTACCCTGTCCCCCTGGCATATCAGAGTGATGATCTCTGACATTTTGGCAGCATTTAATGACATACAACTGACTGTCAGACCTGTAAATATTCAGGAAAATGTATATGAAAACAAACCTGTCATTGTAGCAACTCACCAAAGGTTTATGAGGGCGATAGTCAAAATATGTCCCAGTTTCACCTGCATGTTGTCAAGACTTGCCCAGAGTGTGTGCAATAAGAGATGGAAAGATATGTTCATAACATCAACCTGGAATCTGGGAATATGCATAGAAACAGTCAGGTAGTGTTAACAAACAATACTTCCACAGGTATACCAGGTAAGAGGTGTATACTGCAAGTAAAACAGAGTTCACGTATATAGCTGTCTACAACCATACCACTGTCCAAACTAAGGCCATAGGGTAGTGTGATAATACCTGTAAGGTACAGATTACAGCACTGACTAAGAAAGTAATGAGAACTACAGGGATATACAAGTTGTTAATTGACATCGTTCTCTCCCCCCACCATATCTGCATTGGGTTGGGAAGGTGGCCTAATGGTTAAGGTGTTTGCCTTATAAACTCAAGGTGCAGGGTTTGAGTCTCACAAGGGATAATTGGCTAGGCTTTAAATGGCTCACAAGGGCAGTTAGCCTAGTACTAACCTATGAACCTATAATCTAAATACACAACTCAATGGGTATGTGTACAATTTAATCTACTGTTAGGACATATGTCCTATTGCTTGATAAATATTGAAATTTGTTACTATGCATGTGCCATGTTGAAATACTCCCACATTGGTGGCATGCTGCCATCAATGTACCTGCATGCTGTTGTAATGGTCACTGTGGTTCCATATTTGCATATGTTCTGTTTGCTATGCAACTGTTCCATATCTGGTGTTTTTGGTTAATGGGAATATTGATGCATGCTGTTATACCTAATCCTGGAATGTGTTAACTATTACTAACCCACATATGTTCTCAAATTGAAACACCATAACACGTTTGGGAATGCCGGTCCCATCGGACCCACCTCTCCCACCAAATCTGGCCATGGCACCGGGCACCAGGATGTCTGGGGCACACCCCGGGACCTCCTCATTACCTGGTCCCACACCACCTTCAGGTGGAACCACCTCAGGGGATGGGGCTTGCCCACCCCCTGGGAGTGGGCGTAGACAGGATACTGTCATCCATCGTCAGGTCTGGGGTTTGGTGTGTAGCGAGCTAAGCGGGGAATTCATAGATCTGCTATGCCAGCTTGAGGGCCACATGCTGCATCTAGAGGGTCAGCCTGCCCCACCTTCCCATCCCCCAGCACTGCCACCTTTGGGGCCATGAAGGTGCAGTGGTGACTGCCTCATGGGTGGGGACCTCAGTCCCACTGTTTCCATTTGGAGGCTCATGGGCTTCTGACTTCCAAAGACCCCTCCCCATCCAAGGTGTTTACCCCAACATGTGTCAAATACAACCCCTGTATGCTGTTTTTTCTGTCTTGTGTGTCATTCTACCCAACCTACCTCCCCAAATATACCTACTATCCCTCCCCAACATCCCACTCTCACCTTAAAAAAAAAAAGGGCAAGCTGGTAAAAAAAAAAATAGCTGTCCATTTCGCGCACATGTCCACTGGACACATAATCTGGTCTAATGAGCTTCACAACATATTATTGTTGTCCTCACCCCCCTCTCTTAGGGGTATGAGTGTCCAAATCTACCTCCAAATCAGTGTATATGCACAGCTGTTGCTGTAAAAGAAATAGAGTGCTATGGACCTTCCCTACACCCATCCTGCACATCCCTAGCTATCTTCCCTACTGTATTTTCCTCTTTGTGCCCCTTTTTCACCACTTTCCTATACACCCTTTTTCTTTTCTTTTAAAGAAATTAGCATGGTGGTAAGTGGGAGTAAGTATTTTTAAGCAGCAGTAAGCGGGTTTAAACCTGTTTGCACGGGGGTAAGCACTGTCTACACAGGTTAAGCAATTTAGAAGCTGAGTATAAGAAACTGTAACAAGTTAGCACTGCTTACCATTGTGCAAACCTGCACAAACCCACCTACAACTGCTTAAAAGTGCCTTAATCACTCTGTATCCAATGGCCCTTGTTCTGCCCAGCAACAAAATAACCAGGACCCCGCACACCATAACCAAAGTGATTTACCACTAAGCCATGTCAGATACACATAGCCCTGATGTTTTCACAAACATATCATCCAGCACAGTTATTCAACAGTACAGGAAATGTATTTATATATGTAAGATATATGTATGTATATATATATATATATATATATATATATATATATATATATATATATATATATATATATATGTATATGTGTGTGTGTGTGTGTGTGTATGTATGTATATACAGATATATATCTATAGATATAAAAGAAAAGAGAACACAACAAATATGTATATGACCAAATGCACCATTAATGGAGGTGAGGGGGACCAATCTAAGTACCTTTTGTAATTATTGATATCATCCCCTCCCCCACAGCCAAACAGATCTGCCTTGCAAAATAATACCAACACTTGCAAGTCCCATACCCAGGACCCTACACAACATAGCCACAAGAAGTTAACATTATTCCATCCCACCTGTATGATGTCAGGATGGTATCAATAACATATCATGCAGTAAAGTCTGGCTACCATAAGGAATGTACAATGTGGAAGCAATAAACATTCCAATGATGCATATATACACACACACACATATATGCAGATACATATATATATATATATATATATATATATATATATATATATATATATATATATACACACATATTCATATATTGCTATGTACAGATATGTATAGGAAGATACATATTTAGAGGGTGCACAGCATATTGAATAGTCAGTATTCCTACAGTTGTCACCTTTTAAAATGGACAGTGTATGATTCTCTCATACAAAAGACAATTATTGCATGAAACATGTACCCACAGAGAAGTCAAATGATATGATATGACACACAGGTTTGCATACATAAGAACTGTTTATTTGTGTACTATTATAGCTGTATATGCCATGTCATATAGCTGTTAGGTGTTTGAAATACATACTCAGTAATGCAACTCTCAAGCAAATCATTTTATACAGTAATCCGAAAGCATAACATATGTTGCTGTCTAGGCCAAGGCCTTCAACTAGTACAATGGTAAAGAAAGACTGGGCCAGAGGATAACAATCAATCAACAGTAAGTAATGCAGATGTAGTTTAGCAGCCTCCAATTACACTCTGTACTCAACCCCTATGGGGAAAAGAATTAAGTTGTCTCAATGAAGATGTATCTGTTACATAACAATGCTTAACTTAAAACATCACTATCACACTGACAAACAGAACAGTCTGTATGACAGTAAGCACTAGGCCACCAATGTTCCCAAGGCGAAATGTATGAAAATCTACAGCCATATACCTTAAGGTGTCTTACTACTGATATCCATCACATGCTGCAACAGCCTAGGTTATATATGGTGCATACCCATCCCCCACAGACTGACTTACAGGGTCATATAACAGTGTTACATACACTTACCTTTGGACTGCACAGGGGCACACATGTTTTGTCCAGCTGTAGCCCACATATATATGGACCCTACACCGCAATATGTGTGGGGACCACAACATCACTGGAATGGTGGCAGGATTGGCAGCATGACATAATAACAGGCCACTATGTAACAATCTCTTACTGCATGTAATATGGACAAAGCCTGGTATATAGGTGGAGGACAGAGGCCGGAACACAGGGCCATATTTGTAATATTGTTGTTATACACTGAGAAAGTTGCTGGTGTTACAGGATTGTTTGTGACATACCCTTAGTCAGGAATATGAAGTCAGAAACACAAATGGATGTAGCCATGTACTGATAGCACTCAACAGACAGAATGCCAGTGATATATCTGAGACAAGACCTGTGTGGTGGAGAGACAAAACATAACAGGCAATCCTCTGGCCATTATGTTGATAGGCCCACAGTTGAGACCTATTCAGACAGACTGCATTCCATGCTAAACTAGTATGTACACACAAATCCTCTAACACTAGTGGTATACAATGCATATAACAACACTACTCACACCGTCTTTAGGTCTGAAACCTTATACAAATATGTAGCTGGCCTGTGTCTGCAAGTCCTCTTGTAAGAGGTATTGCTACCTGCTGTCTGTAATACTGCTGGCCACACACAGGAAGGGTGTCCTCCATACGGGAAAGGTAAAGGGACCACGCCCACATGATTTAGGAATTTAAAGTAGTGGGTTGCCATGGCTGTGGTAATTGGAAGTACTACACAGCAGGTTGCATTCAGGTAGCAAGTGGTGGACACTGATTGGTGCAGAGGCCATCACCTGATCATGTGCATCACCTTCAAAATACATGCTGCAATCCATTCAAAGCAGCTCAATCCATTTAATGGAGAGAGACAAAGAGAGAGAGAGAGAGAGAGAGAGAGTGAGAATGAAAGAAAGAAAATAAACAAACACACGTCCATCCATCCACACAGCAAACCGTATCCAGAAGACATGACATTCCCACAACAGGTATGTGAAGCATATATGCTTGTAATTGAATGTAGTACTTGGTCCATAATAATGGGATAGATGATGTGGAATGATTTATATGTGCCATCAGGTGTTGTTGTAATGATGTCCAGCTGAACAACTGCTATGGACAATAGTGTCTGTCCCTGTGGGCAGTGGGCCATACCTATCAACTGTGTAGATCAGCATTGACTGACAAGATGTAAGCCATCATAGTGTGTGTTGTGTACTGCAAGACATGTATATCAGTGTGGCCAATATCTATTGGTAGAAGTACTGCCGTTATGATGGGCAGGTGAGTTTCAGAGCCCAACACTTGCAGAACAGTCATGTTAACATTTAATGAAGCATGCACAAATGCCCAAGATGTGTAATAGGCTTACCTGCAATCTGTCCCTATATAAAACCCCCTAATGTTAGGCTGTGTCCACATGAGGCACCTGTCTGAGTTGTAGCAAGGCAGAACAGTACAGCTGTGTAGGAAGGAGAGTTAGAGAGTGTGGACCTGATGTCTGAATGCACCCTCTATATATATATATATATATATATATATATATATATATATATATATATATATATATATATACATATATATGCAACTCATAACCAAGCTCCTCGTGGTCCTGCAGAGTGGTGCTAGCAGCAGAGAGACAAAAAAGAGTGACTGCTACCTGATTAAGTATTTCTTTGCTACCTTTACATTAGCGACTGCATTTTCTTGCCTAAAAGCGAGTTTGTGACTGCTGTAATACCTTAATAAGCTTGTTATTGCATTTTTGCTTACCTGCACTTTTAAGTCATTGTTTGTTGTTTGATTTAACTGTTAAGGCTGCCCACTCAAGTGCGCTAGCCTGTGCAAAGCATTTACTGTGTTTTTCTGCCTCTGATACTGTCCTAAAAAAAAAAAAATATATATATATATATATCTTTGTTTTCCCGCCTTTACTGTGCTAGAATAGTCCTGAATTCAGGTTTTGTTGTATTCCGGACTTCAGTACAAGTTCCTGTGTTGCCCATATCCTTACTTGGATAGGAGGAAGCTTCTCTGTTCACCAGTGAGAGTGGGGAGCTTTGAGCAGCCTATCTGTCCCTGGAAGAGTGGTCTCAGCCCAGTAACTAGTTGTTTATTGGCCGTTTTGGGCTATTTCCTAGCTCTTTCAAGTCCCCTGCTTTAAAACCCACTTTGGTGTGGTTTTTGCACTTGTTTTGACTCAGCCAAGCTCCTTGTGGTCCTGCAGAGCAGTGCTAGCAGCAGAGAGATGAAAAAGAGTGACTGCTACCTGATTAAGTATTCCTTTGCTACCTTCACATTAGCGAATGCATTTTCTCACCAAAAAGCGAGTTTGTGACTGCTGTAATACCTTAATAAGCTTGTTATTGCATTTTTGCTTACATGCACTTTAAAGTCATTGTTCGTTGTTTGATTTAACTGTTAAGGCTACCCACTCAAGTGTGCTAGCCTGTGCAAAGCATTTACTGTGTTTTTCTGCCTCTGATACTGTTCTAAAAAAGAAAAAAAAAAAAAAATATATATATATATATATATATATATATATATATATATATATATCTTTGTTTTCCCGCCTTTACTGTGCTAGAATAGTCCTGTATTCAGGTTTTGCTGTATTCTGGACTTCAGTACAAGTTCCTGTGTTGCCCATATCCTTACTTGGATAGGAGGAAGCTTCTCTGTTCACCAGTGAGAGTGGGGAGCTTTGACCAGCATATCTGTCCCTGGAGGAGTGGTCTCAGCCCGTAACTAGTTGTTTATTGGCCGTTTTGGGCTATTTCCTAGCTCTTTCAAGTCCCCTGCTTTAAAATCTGTTGGCATGGTTTTTGCGCTTGTTCCAACTCAGCCAATCTCCTCGTGCTCCTGCAGTGCAGTGCTAACAGCAGAGAGATGAAAAGAGTGACTGCTACCTGATTAAGTATTTCTTTGCTACCTTTACATTTGTGACTGCATTTTCTCACCAAAAAGTGAGTTTGTGACTGCTGTAATACCTTAATAAGCTTGTTATTGCATTTTTGCTTACCTGCACTTTTAAGTCATTGTTCGTTGTTTGATTTAACTGTTAAGGCTGCCCACTCAAGTGAGCTAGCCTGTGCAAAGCATTTACTGTGTTTTTCTGCCTCTGATACTGTTCTAAAAAAAGAAAAAAAAAAAAATATATATCTTTGTTTTCCCGCCTTTACTGTGCTAGAATAGTCCTGAATTTAGGTTTTGCTGTATTCTGGACTTCAGTACAAGTTCCTGTGTTGCCCATATCCTTACTTGGATAGGAGGAAGCTTTTCTGTTCACCAGTGAGAGAGGGGAGCTTTGAGCAGCCTATCTGCCCCTGGAGGAGTGATCTCAGCCCAGTAACTAGTTGTTTATTGGCCGTTTTGGGCTATTTCCTAGCTCTTTCAAGTCCCCTGCTTTAAAACCCACTTTGGTGTGGTTTTTGCACTTGTTCCGACTCAGCCAAGCTCCTTGTGGTCCTGCAGAGCGATGCTAGCAGCAGAGAGATGAAAAAGAGTGACTGCTACCTGATTAAGTATTCCTTTGCTACCTTCACATTAGCGAATGCATTTTCTCACCAAAAAGTGCGTTTGTGACTGCTGTAATACCTTAATAAGCTTGTTATTGCATTTTTGCTTACCTGCACTTTAAAGTCATTGTTCGTTGTTTGATTTAACTGTTAAGGCTACCCACTCAAGTGCGCTAGCCTGTGCAAAGCATTGACTGTGTTTTTCTGCCTCTGATACTGTCCTAAAAAAAGAAAAAAAAAATATATATATATATATATATATATATATATATATATATATATATATATATATATCTTTGTTTTCCCGCCTTTACTGTGCTAGAATAGTCCTGAATTCAGGTTTTGCTGTATTCTGGACTTCAGTACAAGTTCCTGTGTTGCCCATATCCTTACTTGGATAGGAGGAAGCTTCTCTGTTCACCAGTGAGAGTGGGGAGCTTTGAGCAGCCTATCTGTCCCTGGAGGAGTGGTCTCAGCCCAGTAACTAGTTGTTTATTGGCCGTTTTGGGCTATTTCCTAGCTCTTTCAAGTCCCCTGCTTTAAAATCTGTTTAAGCATGCTTTTTGCACTTGTTCCAACTCAGCCAAGCTCCTCGTGGTCCTGCAGAGCAGTGCTAGCAGCAGAGAGATGAAAAAGAGTGACTGCTACCTGATTAAGTATTTCTTTGCTACCTTTACATTAGCGACTGCATTTTCTCACCTAAAAGTGAGTTTGTGACTGCTGTAATACCTTAATAAGCTTGTTATTGCATTTTTGCTTACCTGCACTTTTAAGTCATTGTTTGTTGTTTGATTTAACTGTTAAGGCTGCCCACTCAAGTGCGCTAGCCTGTGCAAAGCATTTACTGTGTTTTTCTGCCTCTGATACTGTTCTAAAAAAAGAAAAAAAAAAATATATATATATATATATATATATATATATATATATATATATATATATCTTTGTTTCCCGCCTTTACTGTGCTAGAGTAGTCCTGAATTAAGGTTTTGCTGTATTCTGGACTTCAGTACAAGTTCCTGTGTTGCCCATATCCTTACTTGGATAGGAGGAAGCTTCTCTGTTCACCAGTGAGAGTGGGGAGCTTTGAGCAGCCTATCTGTCCCTGGAGGAGTGGTCTCAGCCCAGTAACTAGTTGTTTATTGGCCGTTTTGGGCTATTTCCTAGCTCTTTCAAGTCCCCTGCTTTAAAACCCACTTTGGCATGGTTTTTGCACTTGTTCCGACTCAGCCAAGCTCCTCGTGGTCCTGCAGAGTAGTGCTTGCAGCAGAGAGATGAAAAAGAGTGACTGCTACCTGATTAAGTATTTCTTTGCTACCTTTACATTTGTGACTGCATTTTTTCACTTAAAAGCAAGTTTCTGACTGCTTTAATACCTTAATAAGCTTGTTATTGCATTTTTGCTTACCTGCACTTTAAAGTCATTGTTCGTTGTTTGATTTAACTGTTAAGGCTGCCCACTCAAGTGCGCTAGCCTGTGCAAAGCATTTACTGTGTTTTTCTGCCTCTGATACTGTTCTAAAAAAAGAAAAAAAATATATATATATATATATATATATATATATATATATATATATATATATATATATATATCTTTGTTTTCCCGCCTTTACTGTGCTAGAATAGTCCTGAATTTAGGTTTTGCTGTATTCTGGACTTCAGTACAAGTTCCTGTGTTGCCCATATCCTTACTTGGATAGGAGGAAGCTTCTCTGTTCACCAGTGAGAGAGGGGAGCTTTGAGCAGCCTATCTGTCCCTGGAGGAGTGGTCTCAGCCCAGTAACTAGTTGTTTATTGGCTGTTTTGGAATATTTCCTAGCTCTTTCAAGTCCCCTGCTTTAAAACCCACTTTAGTGCAGCTTTGTGCGATTTTGCGCATAGCACAGCATTGGGCAGCGCCGCTTAAACGGGTTTAAACTATTTCCGGCTCCACAAAGTCTGCTCTTAACTCTTTCCCTTAGAACTGCTTTAAATCTCAAAATAAGCACTCTATTTTCTTTCTAAAAGCCCGGCACTTGCTCATATAAGTAATCTTACAGGTAAACACTAATAAACTTAAGCACTTCACCCTCTTATACTCCTTTTAAGTACTTGCTCCCTATTGGTCCTTTCTGATCAGTCAATAAGTAGTTCCATATACTTTTCAGGCATGTCCAAAGGCCAGTTTCGGGTTTACTCCCCAGTCCAGCTGGTAAATCTGGGAATCTTGAGGCAATGTTACAACTACCTTATTTACACAGGCCACCCTCTCCTCCTCCCAACAAGCTCAAACATATGTGAGGGATGCAACTATACAGCCAAACTGGAAGCTGAGCTCTCAACCCAGTACTGGCACAGCCGGTCAAGAGGAAAAGTTAACCACACACACACACACCACAAATCCAGTCACACATAGACCCATCGCATCAGCAAACCAAACACATAAACACACAAAAACATACTCGGAGGCTCTAAACAAAAATCTGCCTAAGCAGCAGAGACCTCCAAAGCAGACATCCAAGCAACCCCCACCATGCAACAATACCCACGTAACACATAACTCACAAAGTCAGTGTGCCACACAGTCACAGCCCTTAAAGCTAAATAACACACCGAATACACTTGTAATAGGCGACTCTGTTATCAGACACACTGACGTCCCACTCACCAGACTGAAAAGGGAGAAGGTCACTGCAAGCTGCCTGTCGGGTGCCAGGATCCGCCACATAACACATGCACTCAGGTCACTCGAAAGCAAGTACAAATATGACTCCGTCATTGTCCATGCTGGTGTGAATGACCTGAGACGTACCCCCCTGGACTACATGAAAAGAGACATAGAGGAGCTCTCTGATTATGTAGCCTAGGCCAGTATGACCCTGACCTTGAGTAGCATCTTGCCCTCACCAAGAATGATGCCACAGTCTTCTTCTTCTTCTTCTTTCGGCTTTTTCCCGGTTAGGGGTCACCACAGTGGATCGCCTTGTCCGCACATTGAATGGCAGTGGAGTTTTACAGTGTCGAGTTGCCAGCCCGGCGCCCAACCTTCCACAGAAGGCACACTCACACGCACACCTAGGGCCAATTTAGAGTGTCCAATCCACTTGCAGCATGTCTTTGGGATGTGGGAGGAAACCAGAGCACCCGGAGGAAACCCACGCGACCACAGGGAGGACATGCAGACTCCGCACAGAAGGCACCCCAGCCGAGGATCGAACCGGAGAACCTCTTGCTGTGAGGCGGCAATGCTAACCACTGCACCACCGTGGCCGCCCTAAGAATGATGCCACAGTATAAAGACAAAATGATCAATTTTAACAATTGGCTAAAGTATTGGTGTCATTCAAAGTGGATCCAATGTCTGTCAGCCTGGGATGACATACTCAACAAGCCATGTTGCTTCATGAGGGATGTCTTGCACCTGGCACCCCTGGGTTTTCGAATACTGGCAAAGGCTCTTGCCTCCCCCATAGTGCCTTTTTCTGGCAAGGTTCAAATGACAAACCCACCTACATAGACAACAAAAAGAAAAAACTAAGGCTAATGCTGCTCTCAACGCCAGAAGTCTAAACCTCAAGATGCATGCACACGAGACTATCCTCAGTATGGAGAATATCGATATCTGTGCAGTAACAGAAACCTGGTTCAAGGCTCCCGAAAGCACCCCAGCACTACCAGGTTATACTTCATACCATGCTTTTCGGCTGCAAAACTCGGACCGAACCACAAAAGGAGGGGGGAGTATCCATATACATCAAAGATACCCACACCTCCAGGTTAATGGCACTGCACGAAGCATTGGAGACCATCCATGTGCAACTAACAGTGGGAAAAACTGCCCTTCAGTTTGTAGCCTGCTACAGACCACCCTCCCAAACACAGGAACCCCACTCGGCTTTCCTGAGAACACTGGAAAATATGAAGGTCTCTCCAAACACCATTATATTGGGTGACTTCAACTACCCAAACATTGATTGGGAAAACTACTCAAGCCCAAACACCCTCGCCCAATGGTTCCTAGAATTTATAAACCCAAACGCTATGGAACAACTGGTCACCACTCCCACAAGAGAGGAAAACATATTGGACCTGGTCATCACCAACATGGGGTCTCTATGTTCCACACCAGAGGAATACCCCCCAATGGTAAGATCAGACCATAAATTAATCTCACTGGACATCCATATTCCGTCCCCACCCCCAGTCAAGGAAACCATGGTGAAGAACTTCTCAAAAGCAAACTTCACACTTTTCAAAACCAAGGTGGAATGTTTCAAAGGCCCCAGGCCAGTGGAAACTACGGCCCAAAATGCAGAATCCTTTACAAAAGCATTCTGTGGAGACCTACAGGAATGCATGGAGCATGCTATCCCAAATAAAACCAAGACTCACTCCTCCAAAGGCAGGAGACATGTCTGATGGACCCCGGCCATAAATAAGCTATATAACAGAAGGAAGAAGCTACTACATGATAGAGCAAAATCCCAAAAAGGGAAAAAGATCAGTACTAGCAAGAAACTACGATCCCTCAAAAAATCATCTAAGGCAAGCTTCAAAAGAAAAATTGCACAAGACACTAAGGATAATCACACAGCCTTCTTTAGTTATGTCAGGAACCTAGGAGGCAACTCCCAGATATGCTCTGAGTTAGTGCAAAATGACAAAAAATACACTGAACCCACAGACATTGCCAACATCCTGGCAGAAAGGTTCAGTACAAACTTCTCCCCCCTTTCCCCTCCAAAAGAGGAAATGTCTATAACAACAGAATGTAGCCTTCCTGTAATCACAGATGCACAGGTGAGAGCTGCCCTCTCCAAAGCAAAAAACACAGCACCAATGGGTCCAGACGGTGTCCCGGGCTGCATCTTACATGAGCTCCAAGAAGAACTAAACCCTCACTTAAAGACACTGTTCAATCTCAGCCTTACTACAGGATATGTACAGGAAAAACCATGAAGCCAGAAACTGAGAAAAACCACGAAAAACTGGAACACAGCAACACTTTATTCCGGTACCTCGGCAGAATGCCTTCAAAGGAATAAATTACAGTCACAGGTTTCATCTATTTATACTGTGCATGAGGATATGTACCCAAGGAATGGCGTACAGCAACAGTGGTCCCACTCCACAAAGGTGGTGCCACAACGGACCCCAAAAACTATCACCCTATAAGCCTGATCAGCCTGGTCTGCAAGGCTATGGAGTGTATCATCATGTAAATCATAAACAAGGACATTGGCAACCTCCAGACACGGGATCCTACCCAATTTGGCTTTGTTAAGGGCAGATCTTGCCTCTTAAACCCGGTCGACTTCTTTGAAACTGTTACCAAAGCCATAGATGAAGGGAAGGTAGTCCACACAGCCTACCTGGACCTCGCAAAAGCCTTCGACACAATACCCCACTCGGGCATCATAAATAAGCTCACCAGCTTAAATATCAACCCCTATGTCACAAGATGGGTTGCAAACTGGCTCAGGGATAGAACTCACATGGTTAGAATTGCAAGTGCCATGTCAGACTCTAAACCAGTTACAAGTGGCATCCCACAAGGCTCAGTCCTGGGACCTCTCTTGTTCGGTATATATTTCTCCGAGGTACAGGCTAACACGGGTGGACTATGGCTGACAAAGTTCACAGACGACTGCAAACTGGGTGCCGTAATTGAATCTCTGGCTGACATGAGCATCCTCCAAAAGGGTCTCACAGAGACGGATAACTGGTGCCAGAGCCATGGCCTAAAGCTAAATGCCAAAAAGTGCATTGTCATCCCCTTTGGGAAAAACAAAGTGCCCACAAATTACCACATAGGTGGTATTCCATTAAGTATGAAAGAAGTAATTAGGGACTTGGGGACCCAAGTAGATAGTAATCTCTCCTTTGACAATCACATTGCCAAAGTAGTTAGAAAGACCTTCTATATAGCCCACCTTATCACAAAAGGGTTCACATCTAGATCAAGAGAGGTCATTGTGCCCCTCTACTCATCACTTATCAGGCCCAGAATTGAATACAATGCCCCATTTGGGACGTACCTTACCCGACACCTGCAGCAACTAGAAAGATCCCAAAAGTACCTCACCAAGAGGATCAAGGGACTCAAACAGATGCTCTATGCACTTCGGCTAAAGAAGATCCAGCTCTACTCAGTTGTGTACCACCTACTCAGAGGTGATCTGTGTCTGACATATAAAGCCATGTCCAACCCAGAATTAATGGACATGCCCCACCTCAAGAAATCCAAATCCCTTAGAGCTACACGCTCCAGGGACTTGAACCTCAGCACAGAAATAAATAGGACATGCTGGAGGGACAGATTCATATCTCACAGGCTCCCCTCACTCTGGAACAAAATCCCAGTCCATGTTAGGCAGAGCCCCTCACTGACCATATCCAAGAGAAATCTTGACGAGTGGTTGGGAGACCATAAGTTTACCCCTGGGATCTCTTCTGTGTCCTTGCTAGACAAGGGTACAGTAAACTAACCTTAATATGGCTACCTTCTGTGACCTACTACACAGAGGCACAGTCAACTAATCTAAAAGGGTGGTGAAAGCCAAACAAACTCTGGCTAGGCTTATAAGTGCCCTAGGGCAGATAGCCTGGTATCAACCTATGAACCTATAATATATATCTGCACATACACACACACACACACACACACACACAGATATATATATATATATATATATATATATATATATATATATATATATATATATATATATATACACATGTGTATGTCTACATATATACAAACACACACACACACACACACACACACACACACACACACACACACACACACACATTTATATAAATACATGTCCCTTAACACACACACATATATATATATATGTATATATATATATATATATATATATATATATATATATATATATATATATATATATATATAGCAGTAAGTGGATGCAAAATGGATGTTTATGTCAGGTGTGAACCCCATGTTGGGAACACATTGCTCTTGTTTGTGAAGGTGGGATTTGTAAGTTGGGGAAGGATAGTAGGTATATTTGGGGAGGTAGGTTGGGTTGGAAGACAGACATGTCAGCATTCAGGGGTGATATATGACAAATGTGGTGGGTAAAATCCCTGGATGGGGAGTGTTGTCTGGGATGCAGAAGCCCATGAGCCCCCATGTGGAAACAATGGGAACAAGGTCCCCACCCATGGGGATTCACAACATCATCTTCATGACCCTGAAGGTGCCTGGGCTGGGGGCTGAGCAGGAGGAGCATGCAGACCCTGTGAGTGTGCACTGAGGGACCCAAAGTGCTGTAGCACATCCACCAAGTCTCTGTGGTTCTCCCTATGCACCAGTCCATGGACCAGACTTTGGGTGATGGATCCTGTCTGTGTGTGCTCCCGGGGGGGGAGGTGAACACCATCCCCTGAGGTGGATCCACCTGAAAGTGGTGCAGGACCAGTAGATGAGGAGGTCCCAGGGTGGGTCCCAGATGTGATGTGCCCTGGTAACATAGCCAGATGAGGTGAGAGAGATGATTCTGCTGTCAACTGTTTCCCAAACATGCTATTGTTTCACTGTTATAGACCGTATGTGGGTAGTAATAGTCCACACATTCCCGGATTATGTCTAACAGCATGCATAGATATCCTCATTAACACAAAACAACAGATGTGCAGCAGACACATAGCAAACAGAACACATGCATATATGGAACCATAGTGGCCCTTACAATGGCATACAGGTGACATTTTCCATAACAGGCCACCAATTATAGTGTTTCAACATGGAACATGACTACAAACACGTTGTACAAATTGTTGTACAATACAATATATGTCCCAACGGTATGTCTTCTGTAGACATACCCATTGAGTTTTGTGATCAGATTGTTGTTGCAGATATGGTGGGGGGGAGACAGAAATGTGTATTAAAACTATGATAACCTTGCAGTATGAGGTCCTCAGACCTGTTTCCCTCTTTATGTCTTTTAGACAATATGTTCAAGGAACGCCTGCCTATGTACACAGCGGAGGAGAATGATGTCATCATCACATACCTGATGCAGAACTACAACACCTTGTTTGGGTTTACAGCCCATGATCTGCAGGAGAAGACTGCCCTGTGGAACAATCTTGTCCACAGGGTAAACGATGTTGGCCTGCATAACCACAGTTATTAGCAGGTCCGACATCGATGCACTGATCTCCTCCGCCATGCCCGTTGGCATGCTGCTCCGGTTAGGGGGGACCAGCTTGCAATGGAAGGGTCATGCCATCCAGCCCCCTGACACATGCTGAGAAGCTCCTTGCTAGCCTCGGAGCACCTGCCCACCTCCAAACACAACAGCTGGTAGGGAGCATATTGGAGGTGGGTACTACCCACACAACGGCAAAGGAGTGTGCAGGTAAGGCCCCAGGGCACATCAGTAGACCACTGTTGTGTATCCATCTGCATATGTAGGGTTAGATCATGCATATGTGAGATGAAATATATATAGTTTGTTGCTGCTTTGTAGTAATAAACAGATGTGCATAATCTGTAGTATTATTTTATTTTATTTTATTTTTATTTTATTTTACATTTGTTAACCGGGGGTGTCTGACTGAGCCGAAAAGGTCCTTTTTCAGCAGAGGCTCGGGGAGAAAAACTCCACAAAGAAAAATTACAGACACATTTAGTTATTTAGACATAATCAGTATAGAGACAAATTACAAGAGACATGTTTTTACAGTGGTATGCGGCACAAACAGTTACAGTGGAGAGAACAATCAAAAAAATATTAATTTTAAAAATAAAGGTAAGTAATAGATTTGTGGTGTACGACTGAACTTTGGAATGTAGGTAGAATACATACATAGTACACAGGTATAGTACATACATTGTAGATTAGCCAGTGTTTGTGAGTAAGATTGAAAAACTATTATCAATTGCTCTAGATTTAGTATGTATATGTTATCCGCTTTCACTAGCCTGGGGAGCAATCATGGCACTGCCAACTTTGCTTGAGATGTTGCCTGATGAGGTCTTTAAAGGAGGCTTTGGATGATGTGTTTTGAATGCTAGTAGGGACAGAGTTCCATTTTTTAGCCACCAAACTACTATATAGTGCATCTCCAAAGCTCGTGTAGCTGTTGGTGACTTCTAGTAGTAGTTTTCTTGATGATCTAAGAGGCCTTTTGGCTGAGTGATGTTGTACTAGGTTTTTGAGGGCAGGACACTTATTGGGGAGGTAATAGATAGAATGACAGAGGCAGAGCTGATTGTAGGTTAGGAGGTTGGGCAGTTCAAGCCAGTGGAGCTGTCTCAAAGCAGTACAGTGATGAGTTCTATATGAGCAATTTGCAGCAAAGTGGGCAATTCTGTTATAGCAAGCTTCCATTTTGCTTAGTTCAGTTTTGTTGAGATTAGTCAGAATGGGAGATGCATAGAGTAGGGTGGATAGAAGTTGGGAGCGAGCAATGGCTGATCTTGTGTTGTTGGTAAGAAATGGTTTGATACGGTAGAGTGACCCCAGTTTGGCATGTACTTTTTAATAGTTAAGTTCAGATGACTATCAAATTTTAGGTGGGAGTCTATGGTTATTCCCAATAGCTTAGCCTGTGCCACTGGAGCAATTGGAGTAGCATTTGTGGAGTAGATAGTGAATTGACTGTTAGTGTTTTTCTTAGAACTGGTTATAATCATAAGCTGAGTTTTCTTTGGATTGAGGATAAGTTGGGCTTTGGTAAGGTAGTTTTCAACGTCAGAGAATGCTAGTTGAGTTGTTTGCAGGAGGGTGGGAATGTTTTGTGCAGCACAGATTAAGGTAGTGTCATCTGCATACTGAATTATAGATGCATGCTGTGTGGAGGTGTGGAGGTCATTTGTGAAGACTGTGAATAGTAGTGGTCCTAAGACAGAACCCTGTGGGACTCCTATAGTTATGGGCAGCTGAGGAGAGAGAGAGAATTTTCCCATTTCCCAGCTTGGTACCTGTCATTTAAGTAGCTTTGGAACCAGGTAAGAGTAGAATTAGATAGATGATATTGGTTTAGTTTGTTTAGCAGGATTTGGTGTGAGACTGTGTCAAATGCTTTGGACATATCCAAAAAAAGAGTTGACACTTGCAGGCCTTCATTTTTGAGACAGTTTACTGTGTCTGTGAAGCAGAGGAGAGCTGTAGTGGTACTATGGGCAGGTCTGAAACCATGCTGAGTAGGTGACAGGATGTTGCAGTCTAGGAGATAGTTTAGCATCTGGGTATGGATGCATTTTTCTAGGATTTTGGTCAGGGGGGAGAGTAAAGCAATGGGTCTGTAGTTATTAAGTTCAGTGGAGGTCCCGTCTGTATGTATGGGTGTAACATAGGATATTTTCCAGAGTTTGGGCACATAGTTTTCAACAATTGATCTGTTTATGAGAGTGGAGACTGGGATAGCAATAGCATCTGCTGTAAGTTTCAAGAAATAGCTGGGGAGTAGGTCGGCTGCTGTTGATGAGGGTTTTAGTTTGGAGAGCATGCTTTTGATTGAAGTGGTGGAAACTGTTTTGAGGGTAAAGCTTGTATTAGTGTTATTTGTGTTGGGGGGGATAGTGAGGAAGGAACTGTCCTGTGATACTAAGGATAGAATTGAGTTCACAAAGTAGGATTTGAATTGTGTTTCGATGGGAACTTTAGTGTCAGTGGTGGTTGGTTTGGGGGTAGCCTTTTGGGTGGATTTTAGTAGCTGGTTTACATTTTTCCAAAATTTTTGCGGGTTGTGTTGGTATTTAGTTTGTAATGTTGTGTAGTAGGATTTTTGTACAGCCTAATGCATTTTTTGCATGCGCAGTTCTTAGTACTTAGTTAGGCTTTGTGTTTCTTTGTTTTTTTGATAGTAACGCCAGGCAGTGTCTCTGGACTTGAGGATTTGTTTGGTTTCTTTACTGAGCCAGGGGTTTGTAGAGGTTCTAACCTTGATTTTGCGCAATGGAGCGACAGTGTCTAGGTGTTGTAGAAATGTTTTGTTGAAATATGCTACAGCCTGGTCAAGTGGTAGGGTTTTAGGGGGGTCCAGTCACAGTTACACAGTAAAGTGTTGAGGACCTCAGGAGAGAATTTTTTTGTGTTTCTAGTGGATATATAGTTAGGGTTTTGCATATGCTTGTTCTACTACGTATAAAGAATATTATGTTGTGGTCACTTAAGGTGTCTGGGAGACTGCCTGTGTGAGGGTACAATGTGGGGTTGCTAGTTAGGACCCAGTCAAGGAAGGATTCTCTTTTAGATTTTTTATCACACCTAGTTGGAATTTGGACTAGCTGCTGGTAGCCATGGAGATTTATTAGATTACTTGGTGGTTCTGATATACAGGTGAACCAATCTAGGTTGAAGTCCCCCAGAATAAGGGTTTCTTGTGAGTATGTGGAAGAACACCAGGATAAGAAGTCTTTAAGGCTAGCAGGTGTATTACCAGGTGGAATATAGATCACAATTGTGGTGATGACCTTTTTAGGGTGAAGTTGAAGTTGTGAGATAAGTATATCCCAATTATTGGGGGAGGGGTAGGAGTTTGGTAATTGATGGACAGTTAAGTTGGACTTGTAGAGTAAGGCAGTTCCACCCCCTTTATGAAGTGGTCTGTCTTGTCTAATGATATTGTAGCCGGTAGGGAGAACTTCTGAGTTAGCTATGTTTTTATTTAGCCAGGTTTCTGTTAAAGCAACTATGTCTGGGGAGTAGTCTGCTATTGTGGCCTGGAGTTCAGGTATTTTATTTTTGATACTTCTAATATTAATATTTAGCATTAAAATATGGTTGGTTTTGCTGCTGTTGTTGATTTGCCCAGGGATGAAGAAAGTGGGGGTGTTATGTTCTGACATTTGTGTTGGAGCAGTTTGTGTTGGACAGGATGGATTTGGGCCTGGGTCGGGGTGGATATCCCCACTTTTGGTGAGCCTGGAGTTAAAATGGTTATACAGATGTTGGAGTTTGGTGAGGAGTGTGAGAAAGTATTGTGTTTTTTTTGGAGTAAGAATGAGAGCATATGTGTTTAGTTCTGAATTGGTCCGTTATGTAGTTCTTGAATAAGTGTGGGCAGATATTATTATAATGTGTGGTGTCTGTGTATGAGAGTGCATAATGCAGTGTTGTGCTACTAAGTTTAGGGATATTGCTAGAGTGATAACTTGTGGTGTTGTAAAGAATTATGAGAAGACAGACTAGATTTAGTTGTGTGATAGTCATGGTTATAAAGTTTATGTTGTTTCTAGGTGGGGGGTCTGAATAGGAATTATAGGGTTGCACTATATGTGGACAGGAAAGTAGTGTGGGTGATGCAAAAAATGCCTAGTGGGAATGAGAGTGATTGGGAGTATTTTGTGTGGAGCAAGTTGGTGTGGTTTAATGTGATATGACTTGAGGAGCTGTGATTGGTGGAGGTGATGTGAGGGTGAGTTGTGGGTGTGGCTATGATTACTATAAATGTAGAGGTAGTGGGAGCGGGAGGGAATAGGGGGCAGGGCAGGGGAGCGGAGAGAGCCCGAGCATTAGCAAGGGCGAAAGGGCGGGGCAGAGCCAGAGCCAGAGCCAACCAAGGCAAGAGAAAAAAGTAAGTATTACTTTACAAATCTGAACACTTTTAAAACAAATTCCTGAGGTCTAATGGCTTACCGGCTAGCAGAATGTAATTGCTGAAGAGCACTTGTGTCCTGGTGGGAGACTAGAAATTTAAAGATGGCACCATGCTCAGCAGGATTCTAATATAGGCTTTGAATTGGGGGAGGGAGATAGCACAAGGGGTGTAAACCAGGTGGAATGCAAAGAAACCAGAGAGGCAGTCAGTGGAAATCAGTGAAGGCCTCAGAGAGGGTAAGTAATAATTCAAACTACCTGTAAAGTAAAGGAGAGAAGAGGCAGCAAAGTTTATTAAGGTTGGGAGTGTGTCTTTACATTGACTTGCTGATTAATAACCAGTTTGTGCACAGATTAGAGTAGGGAGATACATTAGCAATGATAGAGATGCAAATAAACAGGTGATCATCCAAGTGATACAAACTAAGGCAGAAAGAACTGAGAGGGCTGCTTGATGGTTAATTTAATTTAGTCACAGGGATGTGAATTAAATCTATACTGTCTATTGGACAGTTAGGATTACTGTACTATAGGGGGGGGGCACAAGGCTACAACAGTCAGTTTTATTAGCAAGCTGAGAACTACTAAGAAATACTGCTAATGTAATAGCTTCACTCTCATAAAACATACAAGTAGAATGCCTGGGTGGACTGACCCTGCTCTTGAGGCTCAAAATGTATATCCTTGTTTAGTTTGCAATACTGATTCCTTCTTACACTGTATAGATGGAGTGGTAGCCGCAGACTGCAGATTTGCTTGAGTGTGCTACTGTATAGATGGAGTGGTAGCCGCAGATTGCAGATTTACTTGAGTGTGCTCCTGCTCTTGAGGCTCAAAATGTATATCCTTGTTTAGTTTGCAATACTGATTCCTTCTTACACTGTATAGATGGAGTGGTAGCCGCAGACTGCAGATTTGCTTGAGTGTGCTCGGCTAGCAGAATGTAATTGCTGAAGAGCACTTGTGTCCTGGTGGGAGACTAGAAATTTAAAGAATTATGGGTTTGTACTGTTGATGTGCTGTAATGCTGCAGCCACCCTGTACCAATGACACAGGTGTGGCTACTGACATCACATCTCTCACACAATTATGTAGATCCTTTTGGTATACCGCCAGGGCAGCAACCTGTAGCTGGTGAGTATGATGTTTGTTCAGGTTTGCCAATTCACCGGTCATGTTATGGCCATGGTATATTCCATGCACACATTTAACACACCTACCCATAATGCATGCTGTACATATTCACATATTGTTGCTGTTAACTGCACTGCATCACAGTGGTCACCATGATGGTGTATCTGAAGGGTATGTAAGACTCCTGCAATATAACTAACATCCTGTTATTGCAAGATGTGTGCACAGAGATGAACATAATGGTGGGACAAATGGCCTACAGTAGGGGGATGTCTGAAACATCTCCCTTATACAGTGCTACAACAGTGTATATACCACTATTACAGACCCGCGGTGGTGGTGCTGCCGTAGCTTTGTCACCTCACAGTAAGGCGCTGTCTGGTTCGATTCTCAGCTAGGGGGTCTTCTGCGTGGAGACATGCATGAATGGGTGTACCTTTGTTGAAGGTTGTGCGTCAGGGCTGGTAACATGGCATGTAAAAATTAACTACCAATCATTAGCGGGCCGGAGTTCCGCTGTGGCGACCCCTAACCGGGAAAAGCTGAAAGACACAACAACAGCAATGGCAACTGTTACAGATCTACACTACGGCATACCACAATACTGTAGTCCACAACCCTTACAACCTGCAATGTGGTCCTAACATGAGCAATGAATGTGTAATATAGAATCCTATGTTAGGACAGCAAATATGGGGAATACATACCTTCACAAACACTGGAAGCATATGTGTGCATACCCTTCAGATAACATTTAGTGGAAGCAGCTTTTGATGTACTGACAGCATGCATTCTTCATGAGTAAGGACCTTCGAGCAAGTACTGGTCCCCAGTTTCACACCAATAAATGTTCTGCTGTCCAAGACGTTTGGACTTCAAATGTGCCCACTTACCTGCAACAGATGCAGCCATGGCTTGCACACATCTTACATCCCATGGTATGGATCCCATACTCAACGGATAGCACCCAGGAGTTGGACATGTAGCCATACCTCACCATTGCATATACCATGGTAAACAGTGAAGACAGTCATGTATGTGGTGAGGATGTATGGGATAGGATTAATGTAGAAAATGAACAGATGGCCATCCAAGACAGATGACATCACATGTTGTAAACCGGTCATGCAGACTGCCTAGTAACATTCCACAACACTGAGGGAGTTATAAGAATGTCTAGCAAGTACTTTCTGTGCACTACCCATGTCAGCAATTGCCTGGACTCTGCATAAACGTGGCCCATGGGTTAGAGTAATCAGATGGGACAGTTGTACCACAGGAAACTTCAGCCAGGCCTCTCTACACGTAGCATCTGCATAATAGCAAAGGTTCCCAAAAGGCATGCATTGCAATGTGTACTGGTGTACCAAGACCATATTGAAAACCTACAGACAGTATCAATTAATATACCTGTGCTGCACAACCAACACCTCACCCCACCTCAGGCCCACCATCCCCATCTGTACCTTGTTGGTGCCAGTGTACACCTGTATGTTTGCCATTCTTTAGGAGGGACTAGGCTGGTACACATGGTGTTCACTGTTTGGTATACTGCAAAATGACACATGTGTAGGCCATAGTTGTCAACATCTGCAAAAAGGCTGAGGGTGGGGAGGGGGTATCATCATGACACAACAGTGCACTGAAGCAGAGATCCAAAGGATGCTATGAATGGCTGTATCTGCACACAGTCCAGGTCAGGAACTGTGGCAGACATAAACCTGACTCCACAGCAATACTGACGGCATTGTGTGATCTCCAAGGGATGTGCACATGAGTTGACCTTGCAATCATGCAGAGTTGGGGGACATTTGTACAGTATACTTACCAAATACTGGCAAATGCAGATGGCGCATGCTAGTATACCCCTGCCAGGAATAGTGACTGCTGTAGTACACATAACAGTAAGTGCAACAAACCATCACGATAAGGGCATGCACACATATGCACCCACAAATTGTATGTATCTAAATCAGCATCTGCACAACTAACACATTTGTTTGACACTGCATTTGATTTCACAGGTCATATGCCACATATCAGGTTTGTGTAATGTTAACATATGCAGTAATGTGGTCCCATTGCATATCAAGGAAGAGGGTGTCATATCAATAAGGGTGTGTACACTTCCCATAGCCATGGTAAGGTTTAAGGATGTCAGTGTAATTGGCCATACATGCACCGCTGATGATGAGATCTGTAAATCAGACATCAGGCATTCACAAATGACATCTATCCACATATCATTCCAGGTATGTGTTGGACAAACACATAGGGGCTGTGAGCAGCAGAGCACACATAACTGACACAATAATACACATTCAGCAATGGTGTGTACACCTGTGAGTTATGGTGCACAGCTAATGCCAGGGTGATGGACAGGTGCACAGCAATACTGTGTACATGGGTGCAGTGTGTTCCAGGGGAAGAGGCATCACCTACTAACACAATCCATTTATCACAGAGATGTATAATGTTGCTAGCAGGGATTGACTATAGCTGCACTGCATGCTACTTGAGTGCCATATGTCATGCATGTTGACAGATGGGTAATGGGAGGTCTGTGTGTAATATCTCTGTGCAACCTCACCTGTAAGTTGTGTGTGTGTGTGTGTGTGTGTGTGTGTGTGTGGGGGGGGGTATTTTGTCTGTAAGTGCAATCTGATGGAGTGGGGGGTGGATGTATATGTAGGATGTGTGTGTGTGTGTGTGTGTGTGTGTGTGTGTGTGTGTGTGTGTGTGTGTGTGTGTGTGTGTGTGTGTATCCATGTATGCAAATGTATGAATGTGGGGTTGTTCATACCTCTCAACTTCCCTTTAAAATCATACAGTACATGGATATGGACAGACACATGAGACACCCGGAATACTTTTCTGACATTTAATCTCAGGACAGTTGATAGTATAATAATGTCTGTAGCATTAAATATGCATTGGGTGAGAAACTAGACATCAAGGATACTGTTTTAATTGCAATCATCAGAAAGGTGAAAGAATAACCACGTATGTAGCACTACAGATGTATTGGGGAATTACTAGGCAACACCAGATAGTGTTTTCAAATATTAATGTAGTCCACATTAAAAGTTAATAGAGCAACAGATCTTGCATCTACTGAACAATAGTTAAGTATGACACTCCACTGCATGACATTATTGAGTGATTGTAGTAGCTCATAACATATGGGGGCCATGCTCAAGATGTCTGGACAAACCCAGGGTGAACACTGGATGACATCAGGGAGTCTTTGAAAAAACGACTCCAATCAACTCAAAGAGGTAAGGGAGTAACAGGTCATGTTTTGCGATCACTTTTCTAGGCAATTAGAAGAATGATACATTAATGATTGGTATTATTGACTGTAATTATTCAAGACTGATGCAGGATGGGGAACTTAAGAGAATAAACTAAGGACAGTCTGTAATTTCAGGGACAAGTAAGTAGTATGGTGAATGTCAGGGTGTGTGTGTGTGTGTGTGTGTGTGTGTGTGTGTGTGTGTGTGTGTGTGTGTGTGTGTGTGTGTGTGTGTGTGTGTACTGTTAAGCAATGACGTACAGGTCTTAAAGTGCATTTCTTGTTTTCTCCTCACAGGTGGCGAGGTGGGTTAGGGTTCCTCCTGCAGGCAATCTGATGTTGGTGTCCATACAGACACTGAAAATGATGTGTGTTGAGGCACAGGAGGGATTGTCAGAGGCTGAAGCTGCACCATCATTTGAAATCCCACTGTTATCCATCCCATCTCCACACACAGTCACAATGCCTATACATACCCCATCACCAGTGGCCACAGCAGAGGGACAGTTGGTGTTTGGTGGCATAAGAAAGGACAGTGTGGTATCTATGGCACCTGTGTCTGGACACAGAAGCCATAACCAGATGTCCGGCAGGGTACTACATAGGCAGATGTCCAGGTGTGCTCATTGGAGGGCTGCCGGTCATTGTGCCCCTGGTAGAAGTGCCACATCTGGTACCACCAGACGCATGTTTCAGGCTGTCATGGAGGCACAGGCATGTATGGAATCGTACACCAGACAGGCTCTGAGGCTGCAGAGGGCTACTCATTCAGCTGTTACTGACAACATCCATGATCTTGCAGGTGACTTCATTATTTTTCTGAGGTCATGGATAGACGGTTGAGTGAAATGGTGGGATACCTCGACCGTGAAATGTCCATGCTTGACCATGTGATGGGAGTGGTGTGACGGCCATGTGAACATAGGCCAGCAACAGCAGGAGGTTGATGTGGACATGCAAGAACACCAAGCCATGTCCGTAGTGGCAATACCAGCCCCAGCACTGCAAGGGGGTGCTTTCCACAGCCCACCACAGCAGGCCACATGCACATGGCCGTGCTGAATCCCAGGAGGGACCTGGTTCCAGCAGACATATGTCATCATCAGGGGAGAGTACCATATCATTGCTTGTACCTGGATGTGCCCATGAAATGCCTGGAAGGCACAGTTCTCGTGTCCATGGCTGGAGGCGGTGAACTGCACACTCTACCAGGTATGGTCTGCAGCTGTCCAACAAACAACTGTATAGGGCAGCCACATGGAAGAACTGTGTGCATGCATACTCACACACAATACAAACACAGCTAGGGCAACCCCATACCTACACACACCACATCACCATGTCCATATCAATAATTAAACCCCATCACTCACACACATGGTGTCAAATGTATGGCTCAGCCTAGATCTCTGGCAAACCACACCCTGTGCATATGATGATACCTGTGTCACTTCCCTGTCATCCATAATATCAATGCAGGGACAGGCTAATATGTTTCTAATGCACACAGTGACTGTACTATGGTATACCAGTGTACTGCTGTGTAACATCTTTTCAGCAGTAAAGTTTAATGCTTACATGTCAGGAAGTGTAGCTGTCCAGCCATGATGCATTATAGCTGTTATTAATACTGAGTGATTGTGGTCTCCATAATGTAATCTGTTTGTGTTGTAGGTGTCCATGTGTCAGCAGGAGGATGGTGTGCTGTTGTATCCTACAAGGAGTATTGCACTGTGTTGACACCTTGGCTGTGCCATATCCTGGGTACAGGTGAACACATGTCACAGGTCTGTATAACAGTTACTGCATGTGCCACATGGCTGATAGGTCTGGGGATGGTGTATACAGGTGAACGCATGGTGGCTGCTCTCAATAGCCCTTCTACAGTGGACAATAGTAAGTTTACTGGGTGGTACACACCACATGTTTGTGTATAACACACACAGAGACTTTGGTGTTGATGCAATACACAGAGAATACTGTACACATGGATGCATGTACCTGTGCAAAGAACACATTGTAGCCTACGTAATTCCACCAAGCAAGAATAGGCACAACAACACACTGGAAATAAGCAGTCCACCAGTTCAATGTTATTGACAATGGTACTGGCAGGGTATATGTCCCCTTCTCCAATGTAGTGCAATCCTCAACTCGGTAAACATAGGTGTGCTGGTGTGGGTGGCACAGCCCTACCCTTTGGTGAGTGAGAGCTGCTGTAGAACCGCAGACAGTGCGATAGACAACTACCTAACCTGTTAACACAAACTGTACAGTATTATGGCCAGCTAAGTGGGGGGGGTACACTCAACAGTAACTGCAATGATGGTGCCTCTATCCACAACAGCCACACCCAGCTATATACACCAACCCCAGTATCGCTGCACACCTATACAGTGGGGAAGAGGACATTTACACATCTAAAACTAGTTGTGATGGAATGTATATCTACAAGATGATACCTGTGAAATGTTAACATATGCCAGGCAGTTCTTGGACAGATGACCTCCTGGAACATGTATATTCTGCAAACGGAAGTAGATTCCTTCACATACACACACACTCTTAATTGGCAACACTGGGACTAGACCCCTACTTAGGTATGTAGTGCTACTGATGTATGTGGCCTTAATTGCACACACCACACAGCTTTCAGGATGAAGTGTATTCCAGGTTACATGTTATGTGAAGAACATCCCTAGGTCTGTACAGTATGGTAATATGGGATGTACTGGTTGTTTATGGACAATACATAGTGTGACACACCCTTATATATACATTGAGAAACACATGACAGTCAGACACATCTTGGAGACCTGGGCTTATCAGTGCTAACTACCTTGTCAGTGTGTTCATTGTGTTACAGATAAGTTGCATACAGCTCTTGCATAACTGGGATGGATAGTTTCAGTTACCTGTATGGTTGATGGTGACATTGGTCCCCATACAGTGGAACATGTGACAAATACTGGGGGTACCATGGTGTAAAGACAGTATACCCAGCACCCACACCCCACAGTGGATATTGTACACACTGAAGCCCATGATAACACTCTGACATACCCACCATCACACATTGACCAGGACTGCAATGCAACTCCAGCACCCACACCCCACAGTGGATATTGTACACACTGAAGCTCATGATAACACTCTGACATACCCATCATCACACATTGACCAGGACTGCAGTACAACTCCTTGCCTGTCTCAAGAGTGCTACTACAGGGATATGCATCTAATACACATTCTACAGGCATAATAGGTTGATGCATTGTCATGCCTCTCCTACGGTCAGCAACATCACTATCCCCAATACTGTGTGGCAAAGGTCATTGTATTAGGAGAATGTGGCCTCAGACTGCTGCACGCAACATATATACACACATGCACACATACACACACTTGCCAGAACTCAGTAGGTATCCCATGCCTATCAAACCATTTGTACAACAGTGTTGTGCTGGTACTGCAAGGCTCAGGTAGCCCTTAGGGAGAAGAGTGTAAGAAGGTACATGTAATGTCCAGTACAGCAGCAGCCACATCTAACTATGGCAATGGGGGGTATGGTGGGTGTGATGGGCCTCAGGGTATTCTCAGTAACAGGTCTACAAACACACAGACACTGATATTCTCAGTAATGCACATGTATACATTTGTCAGTACTAGGGGTCCATTGCTGCAGCTGTTCATAGTTGTGTACCAGGCTATTGCCCAGGGAGAAATGGGAAGTGTAGGGGATGTGTGTACAGTGGTATCATGTCACCTGCCATGTGCCAGCAGGCCATCTACAGATACCACAGGGGTGATCCTCAGGATGAGAGTTACATGCATCAGCCAATCATCTGGGTGCCTCTTGCAGAGGGCCAGTGAGGTGCTCCAGTTGACATGTATGCAACGTGTATTACATAACATGGTCAGTGTCTGTCTTGGAGACCCATACCAAAGCATGTTCTGTTGACTGCGGTAGTATAGTTGAGTTATCCATGTTATGTGGTGTGCATAGGGTGTGGATTCCTAGCTGTGGCATTCATAACACAGCTGGGCAGACATGTCAGTGTCAGTCAAACATAAATTGCATATAAGTAACCAAGATGGATACCTGACATCTGCACATTTGTACAGAACACAGACAGACATCAGCTAGCTAACTAGCTATGCATTAGGATGAATGTGTTGACAGACAGACATCTGACACCGATAGGTATGCCATTACTACATGATGGCAGCCCTCACTGACATACTATACACACAGTAGTCTACAGTTATGCTCCACATGTCAGATCATTATCCAGTAGGAAATATTTAATGAGACACAGCTCACATGCCAGGAACATGACAGTGAGGACTCAGAGTCCATCTTTGCATGCAGGGGTGTTTGGTTCCAGTACTACAATCTGCAATCTACTCTTACTTGGGAAAGCACTGCCAACAGTAGTAACATAATGATACACTATATGCCAGTTTGACTGAATATAACCTGGGATACTACCCATGTATCTAACACATTCAAATGGAAAAGAGTGTTGTACAAGTCATATATACTCAGGTGTCCCAGACAGTAGACTCACACCCCTTGCTACTTTATTGACAGCACATAGATGCATGTTATGTACATGGCATTAGATGCACTTATTAAAGATATCATTACTCTACTATTTTATCAGACTGGAATGTGAGCACTGGTTACCAGGGCTGAGCCATGCTTAGCAGGTTTCAGCATTGCTGCAATATAAATGCTAAGCACATTTGCACACTGGTAAGCAAGGCCTACACGGTGTAAGCGCCTGTACGTTTAACCGTACTTTAGCAGCGCTTACCATTGTGCAAACCCACTTAAAGCTGCTCAAAACTGCCTTAACCACTCTGTTTCCAACAGCCCTTGTTCTGCCCAGCAATAAAATAACCATCCCTTTCAGGTCTTGAATATTATAGTCAGAGCACTTAACCACTAAGCCATCAGAGCTGTAAAGACAGTTCTTCTTTTTCTAATATATCTGTCAGTACACATACTGTATAATATTGAACAACTGCTATGACTTCTACAATGGAGTAGTACTTGTTAGTGATAATACTGTTGAATCACATATGTTATATCCAAATACACACATATCAGATAAATACGGTGTGATACATCTGGGAAGGTATACACAACAGTAATGTTTACACATAACATGGATATGGATATATATATATATATATATATATATATATATATATATATATATATATATATATATATATATATATATATATATATATATATATATATATATATATATATATATATATATATATGTGTGTGTGTGTATATATATATATATATATATATATATATATATATATATGTGTATATATATCTATAAATATATATATATATATATATATATATATATATATATATATCCATATATGTATGTAGATATGTATATGTGTATATACCTATATATATATATATATATATATATATATATATATATATATATATATATATATACACACACACACACACACACACACACACACACACATATACATATACATATACATATACATATACGTATATGTTTAACATATGTCCAGAACATGGAGTGGAGTCATACCTCATCACCAATAGTCGCAACCTCTTAGTGCAAGGGGATGTCATGTAAGTATTGCAGGTAGAAATGTAGACTGTTTCTACTGTAACAGTGGTTGTCTTAACAGAAATGCTCTGTGTGGGAGGTCACATCTGCTATTGACATGTACACCATCAGTTACTGACAGACATCTTAAGATCATCATAGTACAGTACCACGGATATCACAGTAATCATCCTGTGGAATACAGCAGAGATACGATCAATAAGTGTGGACAGTCTGAAATACTCTTGTCAGTCCAGAGGTATACAAAGAACCCCTTAGTTCAAGACGTGTGCACCAAGCCTGACAATGTGGATGTTACCAGGCATGTAAATGGGTATATTACATAAATACTGGAATACATATGCTCCCATAGTTTATGCATTCACACACTCCCTTCTGTCCTGACACATAACTGGTGCAGCAGAGGTCACAAGTCCACATACTACCCACTAGTTAGTGACATACATCTGTACAGCATCCCACGCTTTGTCAGAAATACAAAACAGTTATGGTGGCCCAGCAGCAGTACATCTGACAAATATCTGGATATAACATCACACTAGGTAAGTACACTGAGCTGCTAGACATGTCACAAAGCACTGGGCAAACTCCAGGAAGACTGCCACAACACTGGTCTACATTTCATATGGGGGAATACACATTTACCTGCAAATATAGCAGGCTCTACAGGCATGTAACAGACACCTTTGTGAAAGCATATACCCACAACCAATGTGAACACAGCCACAGCCACATATGGTAAGTATGCTTAATATTACAGTATATGGACTGTCTGATCAACACCATCGTCATATTTGCCACTTACACATTAACCCTACATATGCTGGGCCAATACACAGTGTATTCCGATGCTGGACTGTGGTATGGGACATCTGTGTTTTCGGCCCTACAAACATGCAAGCTGGTAGGGTACTATGCACTGGAGCAGCATGCAACATCAGGTAGAACAGGACCAAGAACAATGACATCTACCACAGTCTGTACACAGGCCAAAGTACATAATCGCAATACACACACAGTCAAGAATCACCATAAGTACACAGACCAATTACTGTACACACTATGACAGAATGTCCATGTTTTGTCCTCAAATATAACCCCTACTATACATAACATGTCTAGCAGTCTGACATCTCACTGGCTTGTTATCAGGTATGATATCAAAAAATAATGGTGTACTGAACATATGCACCTCTTACTGCATGACATACGTACAAAGGTTGATGGAGTTGTGGCTGGAGACACAAACACAGGGGCAATATCGGCATGTCGCTGGGATAACCTCATACACTTACTGGTGTAACAGGGTTTGTTGTGACATATGTTCTATGAGGGATATGAAGTCAGTAACTCTCATGGCTGTTACCATGTACTGACTGCAATCCTCAGACTATGCTACTGCAGTTCTAAAGATAGGTAATCTGTGAGTAACACAATACATGTAAGACTCCAAACACTGGCCAGTCTGCAGATAGCCCTACAGGTGGGAGTTTCCTCAACCACATAACACTGCCATGACGGGTATTAAATCATATAGACCAGCCATATCCACACAAACCCTGTTAAACCAACATTACTTCAAATGCAGAAGAGCAAGATGTACATTCTGTAGTAATGTCTGGAACATCCCCCTCCTGTTTGTTGGCCTGTCTTCACAGTGTATGTTGTTAGAGGTAAATCCCACTACCCTCTGTGATGCTGTTTGCCAAACACTGACATGAAGTCCTGCACAATGTGAATGAAAAGGGCAACACCCACATGATGTTCCTAGTTATAGGAGTGTGTTTTCATGCAATTGGCTATGGGACTGTTACCACAGCTGTTCCACATTTAACCAGCAAGTGGGGGACTGCAATTTGTACACAGGCCCTCAACTGATTATGAACATCACTTACAAAACAAAAGCTGCTGCCTAAACAAGCAGGTGTACTTCTCCACATCCACAAGAGATGGAGTGAGAGAGACAGATAGAGACAAAGTAAGATAGGGAGGGGATAGAAGAGTAAAAGCTAACTAGGTTTGTGTCACACACTTACCAGTACGGGGTTTCAAACCCCTGCCTGACTATGTATTTCTATTACATTTCTATGCAGTTATTGCATGCGTCCAGAGCTTACATGCTGGAGAGCTGTCCAAAGATATATTTGATGGAGAGTGACATCAGCAACAGTGATAAACGAGGGATAAGGTAGGTGTAGTACATGTGCCTATCCACAAGAACAGGTGTCAAGGATGACACAGCCACATTTTCTCAGGGACTCACACACATTATCACAGTTGGCAGGGTCAGGATTAGAATTCCTAACTAACTTGTTTGCTACATCACAGTATTATGCAGGTATCACATGCACCACAAAGGTTATTAGGCTGATATATGGGCAAAGGGTATGTCAAGGTGACTGACATCAGAAGGCATGCTTCAGTAGGGAAATGGGAGGTGTAGTGAGTGTGGATGGCATCCAAATAATTAATCTCCACACACTCACACAGACACAGGTTTGCCAGTACTGGCATGCATGGGTTCAATGCTTCACATGTGTGTAGTGGTTGACTGTGCCATAGGGCTGTACAAGGCTAGGCAAAGGGTATACCTTGGCATCAGTCCACATGACAATGGTCTGCAGTGTGGTTCAGGAGTGTAGTCTCTGGATTGGCCCACACGGGTGGGTACTGTATTCACCATCCACTCATCTAGGTTACTATTGTGAGTGGCGAGTGCTTTGCAATGCTTGCCATGTATGTGTTCTATATTCCATGACATGGGTGGTGGCTGGGAAGTACACATGTCCCACACGCATGTTCTGTGACATGTGGAAGTGTACCTGGGGTGTCTGGGGCATGTTGTGTGGACAGATTGTTATCATCTGATGTGGCATTCCTGACCTCATGTGGTGAGAACTGGCAATGGAAACCAGGTTGACCATGCACCTACATTGACAGCATGATACAGTTATTTACTGGTGTTAGTACCATCTGTCCATACAGGGTATGTGTATAAAGCATGGTGTTTCCTTTGTGGGTTACATTTGCTGACTCTACAGTTGTTACAGGTATTCAGTGGGGAACATAGCAAAGGACCACTGTATGCAATGATTTGACTATTGTAGGGATGGGACAGGGTGCCATGTCCTCTGTAGTCCACTGCAATCAAACCATGGTTACTATCTGTGGGCAATATGCAGGGAACTACCAACATAGTGGTTGTTGCCTAGCCAAGTGTGTTTGTGTATTAGACATGGGTGGGGAGTGTTCTCTGGGTAATACAAGGGTTGCCTATATTGTTCCCCAATCCATAATGTCACATGTAGGGGTATGGATTGTCTACATCAGCCCCTCTGCAGTTTGACAGCTGTTGCCCTTGTAAGGTGGACATTGTGACATATAATAGGCCCACCATGTAAGAAATTTACAAAACCCGCTCCACAAGGAGTCCTGTTATCACACACTTACAGCTACCTCCACACAGAATACTGATGACAAACACACACACTGAGTTTCACAGTTGCAATGTCTGGGATTAGAGCTCCTACCTAACTAGTACATCACACTACAGCATTACGCAGTTATAGCATGTACAGTGGAGCTTACTGGGCTACTCTTTTCCCACAGGTGTATTTCAAAGTGAATGACATCAGCAGGCTTGCCAAAGTATACAGCATTACACAGTGATAGCACATGCCAAGGTGCTTACTGGGCTACTCCTTCCCCAAAGGTGTATTTCAAAGTGAATGATATCAGCAGACTTGCCAAAGTAGGGCAATGGAAAGTGAAGTGACTGTGAGTGGCCTCAAAAGCATTGATCCCTACACAGACAGACAAACACACACACACAGTTTCACAGTTGCTATGTCTGGAATTATAACTCCTACCTAACTAGTACATTACACTACAGCATTATGCAGTTATAGCACACACCATGGAGCTTACTGGGCTACTTCTTCTCCAAAGGTGTATTTCAAAGTGAATGACATCAGCAAATAGGGCAATGGAAAGTGTAGTGACTGTGAATGGCCTCAAAAGCATTGATCCCTATACTAACAAACAAACACACACACACACACACACACACACACACACACACACACACACACACACACACACACACACACACACACACACACAGAATTTCACAGTTGCTATGTCTGGGATTAGAACTCCTACCTAAGTAGTACATCACACTATAGCATTACAAAGTTATATCACACACCACAGAGCTTACTGGGCTACTTCTTCCCCAAAGATGTATTTCAAAGTGAATGACATCAGCAGGTTTGCCAAAGTAGGGCAATGGAAAGTGTAGTGACTGTGAATGGCCTCAAAAGCATTGATTCCTGCACAGACACACACACACACACACACACACACACACACACACACACACACACACACACACACACACACACACACACACACACACACACACACACACACACACACACACACACACAGAGTTTCACAGTTGCTATGTCTAGGATTAGAACTCCTACCTAACTAGTACATCACACTACATCATTATGCAGTTATAGCACATGCCACAGAGCTTACTGTGCTACTTCATCTCCAAAGGTGTATTTCAAAGTGAATGACATCAGCAGGCTTGTCAAAGTAGGGCAATGGAAAGTGTAGTGACTGTGAATGGCCTCAAAAGCACTGATCTCTATACAAACACACACACACACACACACACACACACACACACACACACACACACACACACACACACACACACACACACACAGAGTTTTACAGTTGCCATGTCTGGGATTAGAATTCCTACCTACTTAGTACATCACATCACACTACATCATTTCACAGTTATAGCACATGCCACAGAGCTAACCGGGTTACTTTTTCCCCAAAGGTGTATTTCAAAGTGAATGACATCAACAGGCTTGCCAAAGTAGGGCAATGGAAATTGTAGTGACTGAATGGCCTCAATAGCATTGATCCCTACACAGACACACAAACACACACACACACACACACACACACACACACACACACACACACACACACACACACACACACACACACACACACACACACACACACACACACACACACACACACACACACACACAGTTTAACAGTTGTCATGTCTGGGATTAGAACTCCTACCTATTACATCACACTACAGCATTACACAGTTATATCACACGTCACAGAGCTTACTAGGCTATTTCTTTCCCAAAGGTGTATTTCAAAGTGAGTAAAATCAGCAAGCTTGCCAGAGTAGTGCAATGGAAAGTATAGTGACTGTGAATGGCCTCAAAAGCATTGATCCTTACACACACAGACAAACCAACACACAAACACAGAGTTTTCAGTTGCGTTGTCTGGGATTAAAACTCCTACCTAACTAGTACATTGCACTACAGCATTGAGCAGTTATAGCACATGCCACAGAGCTTACTGGGTTACTTCTTCCCCAAAGGTGTATTTCAAAGTGAATGACATCAGCAGGCCTGCCAAAGTAGGGCGATGGAAAGTGTAGTTCATAGGTTCATAGGTTCATAGGTTCATAGGTTCATAGGTTGGTACTAGGCTATTGGCCCTAGGGCCTATACAAGCCTAGCCATAACAATTCCCTGGCTATTTCTTCCCACAATATTTACTTCCCTGGACCCCTGTCTAGCAGGATGACTGAAGTGGTCCCTAGGGTGAATTTTCTATCTCCCGTCCAATCATCAAGGTTCCTTTTGAAGAGGTCCAAAGAGGTGCTCTGCTTCACATGTATGGGCAGTCTATTCCAGAGTCTGGGGAGTCTCTGTGTCAAGAAACCATCACTTCACCATGTTTTGTTCATTGTGATGACAAGGTTTGGATCTCTGGAGCATGTGGCTCTGAGGGATTGAGATTTTTTTAAGTGTAGCATGTCCAGCAGCTCTGGGTTTGACATGGCCTTGTATGTTAGGCAGAGATCACCTCTGAGTAGATGATATGTGACAGAGTATAGCTGGATGATTTTTAGATGGTCAGCATAGTGCATCTGCTTTAGGCCTGTGATTCTCTTAGTGTGGTATCTCTGCAGCCTTTCTAATTGTTGAAAATGTCTTAAGAGGTACATACCAAATGGGGCATTGTATTCTATACTGGGTCCACTGAGAGATGACTACAGTGGGACAATGACCTCCTTTTTTCTGGATGAAAAGCCCTTAGTGATGAGGTGTGCCACATAGGAGGATTTCCTGACTGTTGTGGTGATGTGCCCATAAGTCTCTTATCACACTTTCAGTGTTTAGTGTACTGCCACCTATGTGGTAATTCACAGGTACATGTTTCTTCTCAAAGGGGATAGGTACACATTTCTTGGCATTGAGCTTGAGCCCATGGCTCTGGCACCAAGCATCTGTTTCTGTAAGGCCCTTTTGTAGAATATCCACATCATTTGGTGAATCAATAATGGCTCCCAGTTTGCAGCCATCTGCGACCTTTGTTAGCCAGAATCCTTTAGTGTTGGCCTGAACTTCAGAGAAGTAGATATCAAACAAGGGTGGTTCCAGGATTGAGCCCTGAGGTACTCCAATTGTCACTTGTCTGGAGCTGGATTTGGAGTTGGCTACTTTTACAGTGTGGGTTCTGTCAGTAAGCCAGTTGGCAACGCATCAAGTGATGTAGGGATTAATGGCCAGTTTAGTATGTTTATCCATGATTACAGACTTGGGGATGGTGTCAAAGGCCTTGTTGAGGTCTGGATAAGCTGTGTGGATCACCTTATCCACATCCACAGCTCTGGAGACTGATTCAAAGATGTCAGTCAGGTTCAGGAGACAAGATCAGCCCTTCACGAATCCAACCTGGGTGGGGTCCAGTGTTCGAAGGTTGGCAATATCTTTGTAAGTTCTATGATAATAAGTTTCATCGCCTTGCAGATCAGGCTCATCAGACTGATGGGACAGTAGTTCCCAGGATCGAAGGTGGATCCCCCCTTGTGGAGTGGGATAACTGTAGCTGTGCGACACTCTGTGGGCATGAAGCCTGAGGTTAGGCTATGATTAAACATGGCACTTAGGTGAAGTGCCAGTTCATTTTGTAATTCATGTAGTACACAGCTCGGGATATTTTCTGGTCCTATGGATGCTATATTCTTTGGATAATGTGTTTTTTACCTGTGTGGCCATTATTATCAGAATCTGGCAATCTGTTGGTACTGAGATGGACCCTTTACGGGGTATTAGGGGGGTGTAGTTGGCACTGAATCGATCTTCCAGGATATTGACAATAACCTTGGGATCAATATATTTAATGCCATTCTATTGTAGCTCAAAGCAGCACTGAGCATTGCCATTTAGATTCCTGACATAGCTATTATTTTCATAACAAGCATTGGAGGATTGTATGAGGGATCTCTGCTTCTTACTGAGGTTGGTAAGGGAGTTTTTTGCATCCTGGGATTTTCCTCTTTTCTGCGACAGTTTCTTCCTTTTGTTGTAAAGTTTGTTTATGGCAGGGGGACCACCAGATTGGCCTCCTTTCCTTGGAGCCATAACAAAAAACACACTCGGCAAAAATAAACGAACTGTTAAAACCAAAAAGACAATCAATCCACAAAGCCCGTAAACGAACTAGATTTATTCTCATACAGTAAAAGTTAAGCACTTTTTGTTGCCGCCTATACAGCAACTTCAAAAGACAAGGACTCAGAAATACAAATGAATTAAATAAGAGAAATCACATGATCGATCAGCTGAACCAAACATGTAATTCCTGAACGTAAAAACACCGGTTACTCTAGCAGTCAACTTTGAAATATCAGTTCTACTTAAATATTAAAAACAAATGTTTCATAAAATAATAAGAATAAAATACAAAATTAATAAAACCACTTGTGCCAGGATAAACGCTGAAGTTAGTGCACATTAGTACAAATTCGACCTCCAAAAAACATTGTTATATACTATTATCTCACACATTTTAAAATTTACTTCATATACTTCATATATACCCAGACCAAGGTGCCCGACTCTATTACCCATATTGTCTGACCTTGAAGGATGCGAGTAGTAAGTATAGGATTACTATTGGCAAAAAGATTTATGTATACATTATCTCAATAAACTTTTTAATTTAAGGATACATGCTATATTGCATGCCTCATTGAGACCTGGTATTTGTACTAATGTGCACTAACTTCAGCGTTCATCCTGGCACAAGTGGTTCCGCGATGTAACAAAACCTTATCTAAAACATCCGAACATCTGAATTTGTCACATTGTTAATTCTGGGAGCCAAGATGACAGAACCATAACAAGTTTCAATGAGAACTTTCTTAGAACGTGTATTATGTGCAGTTCCACCATTGGTTCTTTATCAGTTTTATTAATTTTGTATTTTATTCCTATTATTTTATGAAACATTTGTTTTTAATATTTAAGTAGAACTGATATTTCAAAGTTGACTGCTAGAGTAACCGGTGTTTTTACATTCGGGAACTACATGTTTGGTTCAGCTGATCGATCATGTGATTTCTCTTATTTAATTAATTTGTATTTCTGAGTCCTTATCTGATGAAGTTGCTGTATAGGCGGCAATGAAAAGTGCTTAACTTTTACTGTATGAGAATAAATCTAGTTTGGTTACGGGCTTTGTGGATTGACTGTCTTTTTCGCTCCTTTCCTTGGAGGAAAGCATCTTTGTTCTACTTAGGATGGCACTATTCATGCAAGTGTGGATGTGCTCGTACAGTGTCTTAGTGTAGGATTCAGCAGTTGAACTTTCAGTTCTCGTCTGCATAGGTGTCATGAAGTTTGTCACTTCTGATCTGTGTAGCATGATGTTGGCTTTGGAGATGCTTTTTATGGAGGTTTCCTTACTGGAGGGTGGGGGAGAGATGTGGGTGTCAAGGTTGATTAGCTTATGGTCAGACCTGACCACCGAGGGGGTGGCCATAGGTGTGGAGCATCGAATTCCCATGTTGGTAATGACCAGGTCTAGGATATTGGAGCCCCTGGTGGTACTATGGCTTAGTTGATCCAGGGCATTGGAAATTATGAATTCTATGAACAGTTGGGCAAAGGTGTTGGCACACAAGTAGTTTTCCCAGTTAATGGCAGGGTAGTTGAAAACACCCAGTGTTAGGGTGTTTGGTTGCATCTTAATATTTTCCAGTATGTTTAGAAAAGTGTAGTGAGAATCTTGGGGCATAGTGGGGATCTTTAGGAAGCTATACAATTTGGATTGCAGTCTTACTTAGTGTTAGTTGCTCCTGGAGAATTTCAGAAGCTCTGTCTTGCACAACTAGCCCTGGTGGTGTGAATATCCTTGGTGAATATGGACACTCCTCTACTTTTAGTGTTTTGGTCCTGGCTTGGTGGCTGACAGGTGTGGTAATAGTTGTGGCCTGGTATTGCAGGGGTGCTCTCTGGATCCTTGGACCAGGTCTCTGTTACTGCACAGATATCAGTGTTCTCCATATTTAGGAGTGTCTAGTGACTTTGAATGACCATAAAAGCACTGATCCCTATACACACACACAACCAAACAAACACACACAAACACACACACACACACACACACACATGCGCACACACACGCACACACATGCACACACACACACACACACACAGTCACTATGTCTGGGATTAGAACTCCTAACTAACTAGTACATCACACTATAGCATTACGCAGTTATAGCACATGCCACAGAGCTACTCCTTCACCAAAGGTGTATTTCAAGGTGAATGACATCAGCAGGCTTGCCAAAGTAGGGCAATGGGAGTGTAGTGACTGTGAATGGCAATGAAAGCATTGATCCTTACACACACACACACACACACACACACACACACACACACACACACACACACACACACACACACACACATACACGCACACACATACAGTTGCCATGTCTGGGATTAGAACTCCTACCTAAGTAGTACATCACACTATAGCATTATTTATTTATTTTATTTTATGTTACATTTGTTAACTGGAAATTTTTGACTGGACCAGGTCCATTTTCAGCGGAGGCCCGGGGAGAAAAGCTCCAGCATCAAGTTATACAAATACAGTGCATCCAACATAATACACAAAACAGGTTACATCATGTATGCTGAGCATAGTAATATAACAAGAAATTAATAAAAACGCTCCAGGTAAAAGGAGATCTAGAACATAGGTAAAAGACAATGGCAGTTACAGTACATCCAGCATAATACACAAAACAGGTTTTATCTTATATGCTGAGCATAGTAATATAACAAGAAATTAATAAAACACCCCAGGTAAAAGAAGATATAAAACATGGGTAAAAAGACAATGTCAGTTATACATTGGTAAGAGAAGAAAATATATCAAGTAAGATTCTACAGTTAAAAGTACCCTTTCAGATGACCAAGCCTACAGGGGATCAGAGATCCAGCAAGTGATCAGAGAGGAGTTTGGGGAGTTAATAGTAGTATTGGTAGGGTTATGTGATACAATGGCATAACCAGGTACTAAGAAGGTACGATTTGAGGGAGTTTTTGAATATGGATGCGGAGGGGGCAATGGTCATGAAATAGGGTAAGAGAGGTCCAATTTCTGGCAATAGTGTAGGAGTAGAGCACTTTCCCTACATTATTGTTAGCCTTGGTGATGGACAGGAGAGATTTTTCACTGGATCTTAGGTACCAGTTTGCAGTATAGACAGTAAGTAGGTTGGATAATGAGTTTTTTTTTTCAGGATATTTGATAATATTGTAGGCTGTGTCCAGCTGGTGATAGTTAAGTATCTGTGGTAGCTCAAGCCATTTTAGTTATTTTAGTGCACCACAGTGATAGGTTCTATAGGTTGAGTTAGTAGCAAACTTGGCTATTTTATTGTAGCATGATTCTAGTTTGTCTAAGTCACATTGTCTGATTTGGGTAAAGATTGGTGCTGCATATAATAGAGTTGAGAGGAGGTGGCTTTGTGCAAGAGTAACTCATGATTTTTGTGAGAGAAATGACTTATGCCTGTATAGGGAGCCTATTTTTTGTGTACTCATTTTATGGTATATGAGATGTGAACATCAAAGTGGAGATTATTGTCTATTTCAATGCCCAGAAGTTTGGTGTGGTTAGAAGGGGAGATGGTGGTACCGTCCTTAGATGTTATGGTAAAGGAGAGGTTTTTTTATCTGTTAGGGGTAAATAGTAGCAGTTTTGTCTTTTTGGGATTTAGAATTAGTTGGATACCTGATATCCATTTTTCTACTGAGTTAAAGGTATCTTGAGTGAGTGCATGTAGGGTGGTGGGAGACTAGATGGAGCAGATCAGGGATAAATCATCCGCATATTGTATAAGTGTGGCATGTTGTGTAGAGCTATTGAGGTTATTTGTGAAAACAGAGAACAATAGCAGGCCCAGTGTAGAGCCCTGTGGGACTCCTATGATGGTTGGAAGTTGTGTAGACAGAGTTCCTTTCCACTGGACTGATTGTTGCCTGTCAGATAGGTAGCTTCTAAACCAGGCTATAGTAGAGGAGGTGAAGGACAATGATGTTAGTGAGTCTAGTAGAATGGAGTAGGAGACCATATCAAATGCTTATGAGAGGTCTAGGAAAATGGCTGATACATATCTGTTATCATTCCTGTGAAGGTTTATATGATTAGTGAAGGACAGAAGGGCTGTTGTAGTGCTGTGATGTGGACGGAAACCATGTTGTGTGGTAGATAGTAGATTGTGTGTGTTAAGAAATGTCATCACTTGCAAGTGGATGCATTCCTCAAGAAGTTTGGATAAGGGACAAAGGATGGCAGTAGGTCGGTAGTTATAGCATACACCATGGAGCTTATAGGGCTATTCTTTCACCAAAGGTGTATTTCAAAGTGAATGATATCAACAGGCTTGCCAAAGTAGGGCAATGGGGAGTGCAGTGTGTGTGAATGGGCCATAAATCATTCATCTGTAAGCACACACACAACACTCAGTCACACACAGGTTTACATTTAACAGGTACATGTATACAATTGCTAGATGAATAATGACTTGTACAGTTATGTTAAACAATTATCACAAGCACCACAGACACTATAGTGCTGAGGGATACCAGAGGCAAATGTCTACAGTGATTGACATTTGCACATCATGTGGATTTAGCCAAATGGATGTGTGCTGGGTGGGACAGGCCTCATGATGGGAGGCTCTTTGTCACTGTCTGTCATTCTCTTCCACACATCAATGTATGTGTAAGTTTAGCCTATTATATTGTGTTGTCCTTGGATATATGCGTGCATTCCTATCTGATGTGTGTGCAAAGCATGACTGGTGTGCAATGTGGAGTGTGTGCACAAACATCTGCTACTGTCAGATAAGTATAGTCCACTGCAGTTGCCAGACATGAGCTTCATTTCTGTACATGTGGGAGCAAGCCCAGTATGACCTTTCATTATTTTGTTTTCAGACATGGGCTTCGTTTCTAAGTGTGGGAGCATGCCCAGTATGACCTTCTGTATTGAATGTGTGAATCAATTCCAGGTAGGTTGTACTCCAGTGCAGGCTTTTTGTTCTACACCTACAGCTAGCAACCTTTTTCTGCAGGATATCTGTAGATCGGTTGACAATATGGGGTCACAATGGGCAAAATATAGTGGGTTACTTTAGGTAATTGTGTCTGCGCTGCTTCTGCTACATGGTTTTGGTGTTAGCAGAGATATTCAGACATATGTACTGTTTTACACTGTGATGTTTTATGTCATCAGCTACTGTCAGGTATATATATTTGCTTGCAGTCATTTCCTGGGGAACACAGGGTGAATGAAGATGTGTCAAGTAATGTGGTCTGCAGCCTACATATTCTTGCACAATCATGTCATTCTGGAGGGGAAGCTGCAGACACTTGCTGAAGGGTCTGTGTAAATGGTGCAGCACCTTAGTACAGTCATGGCTGAGGATCCTATGCTTGGACATCCATCGACATGACAGTATGGCCATATCCTGCTGTGGCCATACCTCACAGCTGTGCAGATTCACACAGGTTACTCAGAAGCAGGACTCATATTTCTGGTCATTACTCCTTCACATTGTGGTTTATAAGCAGGTTTGTAGCCACCCATTCCTGTGTTTGCAGGCAGAGATAGTATGTGCACACAGCTGAGCTTCTGACTTCACAGACTCCCTGGCATCCATGCCCCCCCCTCCCCGTTATTCTATTCTCTTCTAAACAGTATGCAAATATTATCTGATAAGTTCCCTATAGTTATCACTTCATACGAGCAGTATTTAGTGGTTGGTCCACAGTTCATGCAGTAGGACATGGTGGACATGCTACTGGGATTTGTCAACATGGCCTTGCATTTGGGTTCTGTGGACTGTGGTTATGTTGTTATTTGGAAGTCCATGAGATAACATACATTGGCATTATGGGTGAGATACAGGCCTTTGATAGAGGACTGTAGGGCATTTGGTAGTGATGCAGGCCATCTGTAGCAGGCTGTCGGATTATGTCACTCCTACAGTCCCAGACTGCAAGCCACTATATTCCCCTGGGGTGACAGGGTAGTTGTGCAAGGTGTTTATGTCAATAGCTTCTGTCCTTATTCATCACTTGGTGTGGATGCTGCCAGGGTCCTGCTTACAGCTAGGGACACACCTGCATGGGACACCTCTTCAACATGCTACATTCTGTGGCTATTCAATGACAGAGGTGGGGGTCATATTGTACTCATTCCCAACAGCAGGGATAAGACCTGTGAGGTACCTGTGGCTGATGGTGGGGTGAGCTGGGTGCATGTGTGCTATGGAAGCTACTTGCAGCTGACTCACAGATATATGTGGGACATTCCACTTATGCTGGCTTGCACAGGGACCTCAGCAGTTTCTCAGTACTTCATACCTGTGACTTTCATGGTCTGCCAGTGTTTGGCCAGACAACATCAGTATTCCATACTACAAACCCAACTAATGTGCTGCTAACCTGTATGTACAATTCCAAAGATGTGTCCATTTGACAGTAACATTTTATACACTCTCTGTCTAGGGTACTTCCACCTGTGTACTGTTTGTATGTCTGGGCCCAGATTCATGCCATGTCCAATTTTCAGATGGTGACAGATATTACATAAGAACAATTAGTATGGCTTACTGCTGGAATGTGTCTTGCTGGGATGCATTGTGTTTGGCACTGCAGTTGTGAGAACTTAGCCCTGTCATCGGCACTACTGGCCACTGGCCACCAGGACATGATCCACCATGCCTACATGCTGACCACTCTCACACAGTATACAACCACAAAACCTCACATACGCGAATACAGAAACGTCGACACATATTGAGAAAACAGCAAAAACACAGAACGTCCTGAAATGTGAAATTTAAAATGTCGAAATGGCATAGTTGGCCAACCCCACTGCCTGCTACGTAATACCTACCCAAACAAAATAAATAATCCACATACATACACTTAACAAAACCCTACTTCTAACCCTAAACTAAAACTTACATATATTACTATGTATGCACTTACCTTAACCTGCACCCTAATCCTAAAGTCAGTAACTATTGCACAACTACGTTAAGGAACTATACCCAAATAAAACAAATAATCCACATAAATACACTTAACAAAACCATACTTCTAACCCTAAACTAAAGCTTACATATATTACTATGTATGCACTTACCTTAACATGCACCCTAACCCTAAGGTCCGTAACTATTGCACAATTACCTTAAGGAGCTATACCGGAGAAGGGCCAACTATGATGATTTGACATTTCAAATTTCTCGCTTTAGGATGTTCAGTGTTTTTGCGGTTTGCTCAATACGTGTCAACGTTTCTGTACTCATGCAACTGCGGTTTCATGGTTGTAATAGGTAACCATACAACACACATCAACCTAACACACACAGCCCTGCATATTGTACATGTGCCACAATCTATCCTGCTACTTTGGCCGGCTCAGGTAATCTGTGCTCCACTGTTATTGTACCTACACATACATGTTACTACACTTCTACATATGATTCTGGGGGGGGGGGGGCACACCTGACAACTGTACACATTTGCTATGACTGTACTGTTATTTCAGGTACTCCATTTCTTTCTGTATTCTGACCTATCATCCAGACTAGAGGCATATCAGTGTACTACAGTTCTTAGGTTTTATTGACCTACATTTCAGTTTCAGACTTCTTACCCTTCAGAAGTAACATCCCACTGCCTGACCTGTTGTAGTCTGTCTGTGTAGGTCTGGAGGGGGACTGTTCTTCATAGCCATCAATCAGAGGCCTTAGCACAGCCTTTCTTTGTGTTTGTCTATGCCTGTCCTGCTGGCTGAGACTGTTGTTGAGTATGTGAGCCTCACTGACTTCCATGTGTGTGTCCTATGGACACACATTTGGCCCACCACATTTCCTGCAGTGGGTTTTGTCACCTTGTCTGGTACTGGCTACTGTGTTGACACCAGTATTTGTTACAGATTTCATGCTGCCAATACAGGTGTCTACTATCTGCTGGCATCCCATTCAGCCACCCGATTCCCTTGCATGCATACATCCATACCATAGATACAAATAGCAGAAGATAATACCCCATTCAGAAATTGATAGGGTGACTGACTTACCTTGTGGCTGTGCCAGTACTGAGGGTGTTGCTGGAGTGCTGACTATGTCAGATGCACATAGTACACTCCCTATACATGGTTATGCACAGCTAGTGTCATATTTGGCATCCCTTTTACTGTATGTCAGAGTCAGAGAGAGATGTCATTCCCTGGGTTCCTACCATGTCAGTGTATGTCCTATGCGTAGCCTCTTTGTCAAGGCCTGGGCATACTGGGCATGCCTCCTTCTGCCTACTGGGGAAGGCTCAGGTTGTTCCTCCTCCAAGTTACTCTGTGCCTGTGCAGGCCTTGGCAATGGTGGTGGGCTGTGTGGGCCTGCCCCGTGCTGTTCCTGCTGCAGCTATTTCCACAGGATCATATTGTGTAGCATGGCACATACGAAGACAATTTGGGTACATGTAGCTTGTGAGTACTGCGAGGCTCTACTGGATATGTTCAGGCACCGGAACCGTGACTTGAGCATCCCAAACACATGCTCTACTATGAGTCTGTTCTGTACGTGTGCCTCATTATGGAGTTCTTATTCGGGTGTGTGTGCATTTCTGATGGGTGTCATCAACCACAGCTCCAGTGCATAACCAGCATCCCCCACTAGGTGGCCATATGAGATGTCCCCATTGGCAAATCTCTGGTACAGCTGCATCATATGCCAGATGTGGGAGTCATGATAGCTTCCAGGGCTGCCAGCATACACATTCAATATAATGCCCTGGGCATCGCACATGACCTGGCAGTTGATGGAGGGGAAGCCCTTGCAGTTTATGTAGACTCTACCCCGCTCACCGGGTGGTGCTTTGATGTGTATGTGCGTGCAGTCTATAGCACCCACTACCTCGGGGTATTCTGCTGTTTGGTGGAAGAGATGCATATTGCTGGTCAATGTCTCACTGGTGTTGAGGAAATATATGTGCTCAACGGCATGTGCTGACATGACATCCAGGAACTGGTGGACTACCCTGGATGCTGATGCCTGTGAGATTCCCATGATATCCCCTGCTGGCCTTTGGAAGGCACCTGTGGCTAGTATTTTTAAGCCTACACATACCTGGGTATCCACTGGGATGGGTTCCCCTCTGTTGTTTTTGCGTGTCTGGCATGGCTGGCACAGCTCAACAATTTGCTGTAGGAGGTCCCTGTCCACCCTATAGTGCTCCACTATCTCCAGCTCATGTAGCCCCTGGTAGGTTTCCCTGGGTCTGTACACTCTTCTCTTCTCTTTCTCCTCACTGTGGGTTGGTCGTCAGCATTCTCATCCTCACCACCCTCAGCCTCTTCCACATGTTGATTTGTGATAGCGAATGCAGCCCCTATCATTTTGTTGCTTTTGATAGGTAAAATTTCCATGTTTGTGCACACTGGTGGTGTAGAGTTTGTGGGAAAAACCAGAGGGAAAGGTGTTTGCATAGTTTATAGCAGTGTTCTCGGCTCGGCTGCTGTCGATGTAATTGGCTGATTCTGATACATTTCACCTGCCAGTTATGCTAGTCCTCCATGATTACCTTTCTACTGCTGTTTTCCCTTCCCGTTGCCTTCCTATTTAAGCCCAGAGGCGCTCCGCACAAAACACAGTACTCAGATGTGCACAGAGCTGCTATTTCCTGTTTTTTTTTTTTTGGTTTAAAACCCGGTGTGCACACCCGTTTAGGCAATGTAAAGTGTGCTTGACAGCTTCAAACACACCCCCTTCCTTAGCTCAACTAAGCTAAGGGCAAACCCGAGCCACAGGGCTCCAATAAGCTTGCAGTATGCCTGACACACCCTTCTATGATGTCAGCTAGCTCTTAAGGCTTCATCACGGTCTTCCTGCACCTACACGGTTGGGTGCAGGCTAGCCATGAGGGAAATCTGTGATTCAGTATCATTCCTCTCATTTGCATAGGATTGCCTGCTAATGCCTAGTTACAAGTCCCACACTGAGCCTCCCCCTTATCAACCACTATTCACTGGCCTTGTTGTCTTCTGCCTGCTATTGACTGTAATGGCAAAATTGTGATTTTGTAGAGAAAGCTTTTTTCAGGGTTTTTCTTTTATTTTCTGGCCGATCCCGTTTATGCACTGCTGCCCTATGCTTAAACGGCTAAAATCGGCCAAAAAAATAAAAGTTTTTTTTTCCTCCAATCTTTTTCCTTGCCAATGGCCATATATTTGGCCATTGGTATGCTTTACAAATTATATACACCCTTTATTTGGAGTTGTCATGGCTCTGTTTTGTAGTTTGCTGAAATGTACTTGATTACTAACTGAGTACATTTCTGCAGGTTACACTAGCCCTGCACGGATGGCTGCCAGGTTTCTGGATTGCTAATTCACCTCATTAACATGGTTTTCACCTGCAAATGGGGCAATTAGCATACAGGAGCTGTGTCCATGTAGGAATATTGCAGGAGCGCTCGTGCATGTCCCGGGAGGTTGTTCCTGGATCTCTTGGTGGCCATATTGCCTCCAGCAGCTCCTGCACTATTCCTGTATGCCATGCAGAGCTTGATGAATCATGGGAACTATCTGTTTATAAGATTATTTGATGAATTCAGAATTTCACACACTGCACAACCTTGTCCTCTGTGTTTTATTACAGTGTATTATGTGTATTATGCCTGATTAATTTAGAGACCACTGTGTCTCTACAGCAGCAGGAAATATCTTTCTTCTAGCATGTACAGTGGTCTCACTGGCAAAGCATTATGCAAATACAGCAATGTGACTAATGCTAATTAGCCATGTGCTTTCCGCTAGAAATATTTCCATCATCTGAACAACATGGTAGAGTGATTTAAAGAAGAGCTCTTCTATACTATCTGGGGCATGACATAGAAAAAGTGTATGTCACCTTTTAACAACCCACTCCCATTCACATCAATGGAAGGACTGGGTCTATTACACTACTGTAAAGCCATGTGTGTGTGTGTGTGTTTTGGATGTATGAACGTATATGTCAGTGTGTGCCTGTAGGAGCATTGTGTGTTTGTGTTTGTGTATATGCATTGAGTGTGTATGCAAAGGCATGTTTGCGGTTATCAAGGTGTGTATGTGTGTGTATGTATCTGTGTATGTGCATGTGTGTATTTGTGTATGCATGCCTGTTTGTGTGTGTGTGTGGGGGGGGGGGCATCTTTGTGCAGTTTTTCCTGAAAGGTTCCTATGCAACCACATTCCATATGCTGGTAGGGGGAACACTAATATGGTTTGGTCTAATAGTGTTCTGTTCTATCAAAGATATGATAATGAGCTGCTAGTGAACAGTAACTAAGTGTGACTTCATCATATTTCTAAGTTACAGATTATTGTTGTCACACTATTTGGCGGCACAAAGTTGCCAAATAAAAGCAGTCAGGATAATCTTTTTGAATGCCATGGCATATTTGTCAAATTTATTGATTTATAGTATGTATTTCAATAATTGTTTTCAAATGGTTGGCTTGGAGCCTACAACTAAGTTCACATTGTTTTCAGGCACTTTTGAGTAGCTCAGTCCTGCAGCCATATAATAAACATAGTAAAACATATCCACATGACCTTTTAGTTTACATGCAATAAATATTAGAAAAAAGTTTTTTTGCACTTTCGTGTCACTATGCCATCATAATTTCAGCTTGCAGCTTAAAGGCTTGAAAATGAGCAATTAGACTGCCAAATACAATTTAAATAGTGACACTTATATTTTCAAAATCCATTAAACTCAAAAAAGTTCTTAAAGTTCACACCAGTATTTCTAAGGTTAAAGTCAATGCAATAATTTCCATTACCATTTTATAAATTATCGAAGAATTTAAAGGGAAAAGGCATATGCAAAATAATTAGACCATCACCTGCATTTCTCTCAAGATAACACTTATGATGTATGTGGAATCATTTATGTATAATCACTCAAAACATAGACCGTAGTTACTCACATACTTTCCACAAATATTATGTCATCTGAATCCTTAAACTGTAGATATTTTACAAAAACTGTGCTGGAGAGAGAGAAAAAAGCATGAAAATCTAAAATACATGAATTAGTTAGGTTCAATCCTTTATCATGATTAATGTATTCAGTTATGTAGTTACATGATAATCCAGTATAGTACTAATTCATGTTTCATTGATTTGGACCATCTGTGTTCAGTGACTTGGTTTATAGTAACAGGTAACATTTTATAGATCTCTGTGGATGCCTCAGCATGTAACACTTCATCTCAGTATTTTTGCTTCTGAATACCCCTTCTAATTTATGTTATCTTCTTCACATTCTGTAGTTCTATTAGTCCCTCAAATCTATTTGCAGTCACTTTTAATTCAGGAATTTTATGAGGTGAAGGGGCTGCGGTGTTGTTGCTGCGGTAGCGTTGTCACCTCACAATAAGACGTTGTCCTGTTCGATAATCAGCTAAAGCATCTTCTGTGTGGAGACATGCATGAATGGGCGTACCTTCGTTGAAGGTTGTGCATCAGGGCTGGCAACTCGGCATGTAAAAATCTACTGCCAATCATTAGCGGACCGGAGTTCCACTGTGGCGACCCTTAACCGGGGGAAAGCCGAAAGACACAAACAAACAATGAGGTGAAGGGGATGTTGTCAGTCCGTCCATCACTTCTTCAAGTGTAATGCATCATGAGGATGCTTGTTTTTCAGTGTTACTACAGCATAAGAATGTTTTGCGGAGGCACTGAAAGAGGTCATCACAATCTTTGCTTCCCCTGGTAATTTCAGATGCATAATTTTGCAGGCTTGCGCTAGATGTTTCTGTGCAGGAACATGTAGCTGAAACCCATAATCCATATTTCTAAACCTTTTGAGGTACAGTGTCGTGTCTTTTAATTTTAAGAATAAGACAGTACTGTAGTCCTATAGCCGATGGACAGAGCAGCCTGCTATCTTCACATTATTTTTTAGTTTTCTGGCTTTTTAGAAACTGATATTAACTGGTGGATTATTATTTATGACTTTAACAATAATTCCATATGCACTCTGTCACTGAGGGTTCAGTAACTGTCAGAAATGCATTATTCTCTTCATGGATGAATGACATTAGTTTCCAACCACAAGTTATTCTCAGAGTATGATTATTAGGGTAACAATTTTATATGTTCTGTTCTCTAAACCTTCAAGTTTGTCTTCCACAGTAAAACAGTCAGACAGGATTACTTATATGTTGATGCCAAAAAAATGTTTGCATTTCCATCTGGTGTATCACACTTTGTGGTGCAGGTCTAATGAGTTATTTATCATTAATGTATTTTAATTTAAATAGTATTTATACATATTTAATATAAACTATAATAAATATTAAAAGTTAGTTATATCTATTCAAATACTTTCAACAATAATTTAAAATGTATTTACAAATAGTAATACTTAACATAATTTGCATCATTACATTTCTAAATCCAGATTACTTTAGTTTAAATTTTAGTTTCAGTATGGTGACAGCTGGTGTTTCTTTCCATTCATATTGTATGCCTTTGTGATCCTCTTGTCATTAATGTCACTGTGTTAGTATCAAAGTTTCTTTTTGTGTATTATTAAAGTTTTTGACTGTTTGGTCATAATTTAGCTAGATAGAAAAGAGCCAGCTCATTTTCTTCTATTTCTCCAGTTCCATATTTCATCACCAGTACATAATATTCAAGAATTTAATGAAATTCTGCTTTTCCTATAAAAAACATAATGCATCAATTTATTGCATGTCATCTCCCACATATAGTTTATATTAATTAAATTAAAATGCATATTTATACTGCTAACCCAATGAAAATTATAAATGTAGCATTTGCACCTAAATTCCTTTTTCCATTAGAATCTTTATAAAGGGGTTAAGGACTACCTATGTAATAGTCACAAATGATGATACCAAGCATGTGCCCATTTTAATGAATATAATCCATCCCATACTTTTCCCAAATCTGTAATTCTCATTCTAATAGCTTCATTATTTTTTTTCATTTTTCTTCAAATAATTCATATCTAACCTCAACAGGTTTCACCTCCTGTAACTTATTAAAATTGTTTAATCACTAACTACTCTAACATTTTTCATTTACTCCCAAGTTGCAACTTTCAGTTTACTGTTACTCTTCATCTCCCACGTAATATTCCCTGTTGTCCTTAAAACAGTTTACCAATCTGATAATCATGAGCTTCCAATTACCACTTTCGTTTGTTCACTTTCAGCATTTCCCAGTTAGGGGTCGTCATAGTGGAGCATCGGTCCGCTATTGATTGGCAGTGAAGTTTTACGATGTCAAGTTGCCAGCCCAGCACTCAACCTTCAGAGAAGGCACACACACTCACGCACCTACCTGCATATCTTTAAAGTCCGATCGACCACAGGGAGGACATGCGGACTCCACACAGAAGGAACTCCAGCCAAGAATTGAACCAAAGAGCTGTTTGAATCAATATATTTTTATCAACCTGGTCCTGTTGAATACATTCCCAATTAGGGAGATCTCTGTTAGTTAAATTAACCAATTAAACCAAATTAAAGATATATATATATATATATATATATATATATATATATATATATATATATATATATATATATATATATTCAGAGAGAGAGAGAGTATTATGACATATTTTTATCTGTCCTTTTCTTTTAACACAATCAAACTATTGTGAGATATTGTTGCATCATTTGAATCTTCTTTAAACTAATTCTCGACTTTGTTCTGATTTTTATCTATTTTGTCATTTTTCTGCGCAATGAATAAGTGCCTTATCGAATGTAAAATAACTGGCAAAATCATATCCATCACTGAATTAATTCTATCTGCTATAGTACTGATTATAAACATTTAGACTTTCATCTTGCAATATTATCTATGATTTGTTCTCTAGTTTTCTGAAGGTTTTGTGAATTGCAATTTTAACGTGATTTCCTAATAGTAATCCTAAATAAACTGGCTCAGGCATTTCCTGCATCAAACCACAGTTAAACAAAACTCTTTCCTATAGTAATAATTATGTTTTTTCTTCTTTGTAAATTAATTCTGAACTCTTTTAAAAATGCTATATTTTTAACTAAAACTCATGTCTTGCAGTTCTGTTCCTAATGACTTAGATATCAGTCATTATTATATGCATTATGCTAAAGAATAGTCAGGTGAATGATTGACGCAATCAGATTTTTCACCTTCTTTGCTTTCCTCCACCACCATGTTGGGTGTAGCCATCTGTGTTCTGCTTTCATTAGACCTGATCAGATTACATAATAAGTGTTCCTTTTGTGGTAATTTTCTTGTTAAATTTTATGAAACAAATATTTATAATCAGCCGTAGTACTATTTTTTAAGTAAAACACATGCAGTTACAACTGAGATTTGAAAATAGGTTAAAAGCCATGGGTGTCCCAGTTATGGAGTAAATATTGCTTAAGCATGGACTTAAACCCATGTAGACCCAGATCAGCTCTTAACAATACAGGAAGATTATTACAACAGGAAAAAAATTCTTTGGGCCTCTTTTACCTACTTTGGAGTATGATCTTGGGGTATGAGCAAGGTGTTTTAGTAGATTTTATCTATTTAGCTGCTTTTTTGCTCTGTGACGCAGTGCAAGGTATTTAAGGTGAGGGCATTTTTTCTCACACATATATTTAAACAGTAAAGTTAGATGATGTTATTTTGCTCACTTTCCAAAAGTAAGCCTATTGATTTCGGAAAAGGTATAGAAGTGATATATGTATGAGGAAGGTTTGAAAAAAAATCAGCAATATGGTCTAATTCACTTAGAAGGAAAAGTTAATGAGCTAGAAACAGTCATCAGTCTTCAGTCAGGAAAGGCATTGTTTGATTGAAATCTTGATGAGCGGTTCGGAAATAGAAAGCTCACCCCAGGGATCATTCCAGTGGCTCTGCTTGATAGAGACACTGGGAACTAACGTCAGGAGGCACGATGCCAGGGCATTTCTATGGGCTAGGCTTGTAAAGGCTCCAGGGCCATTAGCATTGTACACACTTATGAACCTATGAAGACTGCCAAGCTTGCATCTGTTTTTTTTTTACAAAGTTCTTAATATGTTTCTAGAAGTAGTGTTCTCTATCTATCTGATCTGCAAGGCCATGGAACGTATTATCATGGAACTTATAAACAAAGACATTGGCAACCTTCAAACACTGGACACCACCCAGTTTGGGTTCGTGAAGGGCCAATCTTGTCTCCTGAACCTGATTGACTTCTTTGAATCAGTCTCTAGAGCTGCCAACGAGGGTAAGGCAGTCCATACAGCCTATTTAGACCTCGCCTAGGCCTTCAACACCATCCCCCACTCTTGAATCATAGATAGAATTACTAAGCTGGGCATTAATCCCTACATCACTCAATGGGTTGCCAACTGGCTTACTGACAGAATCCGCAATATAAAAGTAGCTGACTCCAAATCCAGCTCCAGACAAGTGACAAGTGGAGTACCTCAGGGTTCAGTCCTGGGACCACTCTTGTTTGGCATCTACTTCTCTGAAGTACAGGCCAACACTAAGGGACTCTGGCTACCAAAGTTCATAGACGACTGCAAACTGGGAGCCATTACTGAATCCCCAAATGATGTGGATATTCTACAAAAGGGCCTTACAGAAACAGATGCTTGGTGCTAGAGCCATGGGCTCAAGCTCAATGCCAAGAAATGTATAGTTATTCCCTTTGGTAAAAAAACATGTACCCATGAATTACCACATAATTGACAGTACACTAAACACCAAAAGTATGATAAGAGACTTAGGGACACAGGTGGACAGTGATCTCACCTTCGATAACCATATCATCACAACAGTCAGGAAATCCTTCTATGTGGCAAACCTCATCACTAAGGGCTTTTCATCCAGAAAAAAAGCAGTCATTGTCCCACTTTACTCATCCCTCATTAGACCCATTATACAATACAATGCCCCATTTGGTATGTACCTCTCAAGGCATCTAAAACAACTGGAAAAGCCGCAGAAGTACCTCACTAAAAGAATCACAGGTTTAAAGCAGATGCCCTATGCTGACTGTCTAAAAAAACTCCAGCTCTATTCTGTCGCATATCATCTACTCAGAGAAGATCTCTGCTTAACATGGAAGGCCATGTCAATCCCAGAGCTGTTGGACATGCTACACTTAAAGAAATCCCAATCCCTCAGAGCCACACGCTCCAGGGATCTAAACCTTCTCATCACAATGCACAAACATGCTTGAGGGATAGGTTCCTGACCCAGAGACTCCCCAGACTCTGTAATAGACTGCCCAAACATGTTGGGCAGAGTGCCTCTTTGGCCCTCTTCAAAACGAACCTTGACGATTGGATGGGAGATAGGAAATTCACCCCGGGGATCACTGCAGTAGTTCTGCTAGACAGCGGTCCAGGGAATTAAATACTGTGGGAAGAAATAGCCAGGTAATTGTTATGGCTAGGCTTGTATAGGCCCTAGGGCCGATAGCCTAGTACCAATCTATGAACCTATGAACCTATGGTCTCTGTCTATTAGAATGTCTTCCAGCTCTCAATATATCTTGATTGAGTGGTCTGTAGTTTCCAGTGATATATTTACCTGCCTTTGTATGCATAGGCATTAGTCTACAATGATGTTTAATAACCTGGATTATTTTTGATGTATTTATTTATTTTTTCTGAGTGTCATTTATTTGTTTACTATTTGTTCACCAGGTAAGTTGACTGATCTAGTAACCATTTTTAGCCATGACTCAAGCTCAAAGAAATTACTCTGTTGTCACTAATTAATGACTTAATTGCATTGAAGCCCAGTTGTAGGTCACCAGTTTAATTCTGTTGTGTGTTATCACTATGGAAGATGGTTTAATTATCAGAATATTAAAAGAGATTATCAGCATATTGAATGAGATATATTTCTGAAGTGGGATGGTGTACTTGATTGTTATAAATAGAGGAAAACAGTGGACCTAAAGTGTATCTTTGTGAGATATCAGTGTCATAACCATAAATATATAACTCTGAACTTTGCCAACATAATAAAAAAAGTTTGAAAATGTCTTTAATAGAATTTTCAGTAAGCAATTATTACTAAAAAAATAATTCATCTAACAGTGCTTAAATCATGCTACCCGGGCGGTGCCTGCAAATAGTTTATAGTAATCAGTGTACTAACTAAACAAATAAATAAATGCTCTTGTTAGAAATATATATAGATGGCTCATTACTTGATTGCATGTATAAGTGAAAGTCTTCATCAAATCTCAAATAAATTTTAGGATCTCCGTGAGCATGATGGATATTTGAGACATACAACCCAACATCACAAAAGTTCTTGTTACTTTTTCTTATATGTCTATGTCTGAAGAACAACTTCTTGTTCACTTAAAGATAATCAGCAGAGTTGCAATGCCATCTGGAATGCTATTATCTCTCTTGTGCAGTTAGACTGAGTTAAGAACTGAAGTAGGTAATTCCTTCACTAATTTGGAAAGCCTATGTTTTAATTAATCATTTACCCAACAAATATCAAAGCATAACACCAAAGATATACGAGTTCCATGAAATAAAAAAATGATTTACCTTGCACATTTACTTTTTGCATTTTCATTTTACAAGTGAAGACTGTAATTTGCATAATGTTCTGCTCTCCACCTGAGGTGTAACGAACATATTATTTTTAAGGCTGATGTGGTGAAGCAGAGACAGATTTTGTTTGGTCACTTGTTTGCAGTATAATGTTTTTTGATGAACTATAACTCATTAATCCTTCTTAAACAGAAGACACATAACTTACATATGTACCTCATCACTGATTCCCACCAAATAAATGTAGAACTTCATTAAATGTCATAATTACAACTGTCTGCATTGAAGCTAGTATAAAAACATGTCCACTATAAATATATTAAACTAGGCAACACAATTAGCACATTAAAACGAAGCATTTTCATCAGCTAGTGTTAAACAGGCTTATGCCTAAAATATGATATGTCATATTTTAAGTAGTTTAATGAATTGTTGTTTGTGTAACATTCTACTTTAAATATATATATTTTGTATATCCAGAATTTCAAACATATTGTGAATTCTTTCAGTACAAGTTCTCCGTTAAGATAGCAAATTTTTTTGTCTAAGATGTTATTTTAGATTTAGTACTATATTGTTTCTTTGACATTAATTACTTTTATAATGTCATACTGTACAATATTTCTTAAGCATGGGGTCCATTCTATAACAGAGAACTAAAACAGTTCAAAGTGCATACTAGCATAACAGGTGTGGCAATATTCCGTTATACAGCATTCCTTCGTTGTATTGTATTCTTTAGCCCTGCAACAGACACAAGGAAAAACAATTTCTCTGATTGGTCTAAACTCATTCCATGTTATTCTATACCAGAGCACAGACATGTTTGGCCATGTAAATATTTTTAAAACACCCTGCAAACATCAAATGTTATAACTGTAAATTAATGAGCCTTACATTTAAGGTAAACTGTTTATGTCAACCATACACAAATCACTGCAAAACAATAGAGATATCAATAAGCAGTTGATAAGCATAAATGTTACATATATTTAAATTAGTGCTACTGCTTTACAGCAGGAGGTATACATAACACTCATAAGAATGCTGCCAGGGTACTTTGAGACGCATACTGTTTATTATACAACGACCCCTCATTAATATTCAAAACCGTGCACGCTGATTGGCAGTGTGCACGTTGTAAATCTGAGTTATAGTAATGGAAAAAGGTCCGGTCTCCCGGACTTTTTCCATTACTATAACTTTTTTTTTTATAGCAACGGAGAATGCACGATCTCCGTTGCTTTACACTGTCTCGCTATGTTAAAGGAGTTTAACATAGCGAGACAGCTTTAAAAAAAGCAACGGAGATTCCCCGTTGCTTTTTTTAAAGCTGTCTCGCTATGTTAAACCCATTTAACATAGCAAAACAGTTTGTAAAAAGCAATGGAGATCTTGCCTTCTCCGTTGCTTTTGCCCACAGTTCTGATGTACTGCATGGGCATATGCATGCGCAGTACATCAGAACTGCTGCAGAATACCAGACAGCTGCGGAAGGGCAGCAAGGAGGCATTATACAATGCCATTATTTAAGAAAAGTAATTATTCTTTTTCTTAAATAATGTCATTGTATAATTGCAATAACCCACTTCTGGGTATGGGTAATGCTGGATTTACCCACGGTTGGCTTTGTTTGGCCACTCGGGCTTCGCCCTCGTGACCAAACCATACCAACCATGGGTAAATCCAGCTTTACCCACACCCAGGCATGGTTTATTGCTATAATATTGTACAGATAAAAACCAACCAGTGTGTGATGCCATTAGTATCATAGCATCATAAACTACTTTGACTGCTAACATTCACTGAGGGACGGGTTTTGAAAGCTTACACACGTGAGGTGCTGCCCCTTGCAAATGTCAAGTGTTGTGCTCTAAATTCACCTGAAGATTTTTGCCATTCTGTTTGCGGTGTATAAAAATGAGAAAGAGACTTACCTCTCAACTGCCCTGTATTTCAAAGAATGTACACAGTCTGCCTCATATTTTTGGTCCATTCTTCATAAATTTTGTGTTTTTCTGACAAATTATTGAATACTGAACTTAATAAATAAATATATATTTGAGTTTTAGACATCATATCTTTCAGAAAATGCATGTTAATGCAAAATCTGTTATTTTAGGAAATTCCTATTTTTATAAGAGCAACATTTAAAATCTGTCCTAGATTTTGGGCTTTAGTCCCTATTACTTTTGGCTTTGAAAAAAAAATTCTTGCACTAATATGAGAGTTATAGAAAGTACAAATGTATTCATAACCAGCCCTATAATATATCCATGATTAAAACATAATTAGGGAAATTGCTTCCCTGAACAATAGGGCACGTACAGATTAGTGACACTCCACTGAAACATGGTTCATGCCTCATCAGAAGCTACATATTGTTTGAGTATTGTGCAAAGGAGAAAGCAAAACTAACTAATACAAAAGGAGCAGCACCAAAGATATTTGAAGAGAAATACAGGCAAAGGCATTGTGATATGGAACATTTTACAATACAAAAAAAGAAGAAAACAAAGAGGAAATGTAGAAAAGAAGATTAGTAATGGAGAAGTTAAAGAAATAGAAACTGAGGTTATGGATTACCTGTGAAGTGAAGGATTTGGTGTAGAAAATCTAACTCAGAAAGCATCACAGCAGGATAGAGCAATGGATCCCTAAATTAAGGCGAAACCAGTGGAGCAGTAAACATCAGATTGGTTGTTAGATGAAGGTACTTTGGAGCCTTCCATAGGAAACCAGTACAAATGTTTAGATGGAGTTGCACAGCAAGGGGAGGAGCAGGAAACTGTGGCACCTCTGATGCATTCAATGAGCCCAGTGACTTCCCATATGAAAGAGCAACAGGATGAAGCTGAAGAGAATGCAGCACAAGAAGATGCTGTGGAACTATCTATAGAATGACTGGAGGAAATGGAGAACAAAGAATATGCCCTCAGTTTAGAAGAAAATGATGTAAGAGAAGAGTTGCTTGATTTAATAGAGATAGACAGACATATTAAGATCAATGGAAGAAACAGACTACAGAAAATCGATAAAACCTAAAATGTTAGAAGTTTAATAAAACAAATGAAAACAGTAATTATGACTGTCCATAGAGATTCATACGATATAACAGAAGTAAATAGGATATATTAATGTGCAGCTAAATTAATAACAAATAAATTCTTACCACAAAAACACAGGGTAGTAAGGGAAAGGAAGGGGAGAAACCGAATGCCATCATGGAAATATCGAATAAAGAAAACTATATAGCAATTAAGACAAGAAGTGTCACTGTTAGAAGAGTACAGAAGAGGTAACAGATAAACAAAACTACTCAGAAATATAGATGTGATAAAAGCAATGCACAGCATCAGAACAGATCAGCATCTATTATACACTATCACAAATAATAAACTAAAAATATCAGCATAGGCATAAAAACTTAAGAGATTCACAGATAAATTAAATGGAAAAGTACAAAATAAGCAATTTATTGATGACCCAAAAACATTTTATAGAGAATTGGGAAACAAGGCAAAATGAATTCAAACACCACCAAAAAAAGAAGAAATAGATACATTTTGGAGAAATATCTATGAAGACCCTGTGGAACATAAAAATGCAAAATGGATAAAAGAAGTAAAAGTAAGAATAAGAAGTTCAAATGTACAGGATATGCAATGGGATGAAGTAACGGCTAGAGAGACTGAAACAAGGTTAAGAAAAGGTCCTAATTGGAAAACCCCAGTTACAGAAAGCTAACTTCTGGTTAAAAGTATTAACATCTTTACATGAAGATTTAGCCCTGAGTAAGAACGATTTATATGTGCATCTTGAACAGACACCAGTCTGGCTAACATCAGGAAAAACAATACTTCTCTTTAAGACTAAACCTGCAAGCTATCCTAAAAACTATAGAACAATAAGTTGCCTTCTAACAATGTAAAAACTATTTACTGGAATTGATGCAGACATAGTTTATAGTAATTTAGAAGAAAACTCAATCATGGCAATAGAACAAAAGGGTAATAAAAGAAAGCCATATGGAACAAAGGATCATTTGATGTTAAATAAAGTCAGAATGGAAAACTGTAAAAAAGAAAGAATCTAAGTAAGGCATGGATAGATTACAAAAAAGCATTTGACAGTATCCCACATTCATGGATTAAAGAGTGCTTAAAAATGTATAAGATGCACCCTACACTTATTACATTACAGCAACCATGAAACAGTGGCAAACCACTTTGCAGTTAAGCCATGATAAAGGACAAATTATTATTCCAGGGATAAGGGTTCAAAGGGTGAAATTTCAGGGTGACTCCCTGACACCACTGCTCTTTTATCTTGCCCTTAACACATTAAGCTGTCTACTTAACAGATTAGGTCATGGCTATAATTTGGCTCCCAGAAATAACAAAGTGTAAAGACTTGTCATCTTCTTTTTGAAGATGATTTAAAACTATATAGTTCATCAGATGAGGAACTGATATCACAACTGCAGGTTATTGACATTTTCAGATGATATAAGAATGTCATTCAGTCTTGATAAATGTGCAAAGGCAACCTTTAAAGCAGGAAAGCTGCAGCACCAAAATCCATCAGTTTGGGACAGGAATATGTTATAAAAGAACTTGAGCAAGAGGGAGTGTATAAATATTTGGGAAATGATGAAGAATCAATAATAAAACATGAACAATTATGAATAAAACTTAGCAAGGTATATTTTAGAAGACTTGCATTAATAGTAAAAACAACATTGACATCTAGGAACAAAGTCTAAGCTATAAACCAATTTGTATTTCCTGTCCTAACTTAGTATTGGAATGATTGTTTCCCCCCAAAAGGTGTTGGATAGTTTGAACAAGAAAACAAAAAAGGATTCTTCATGCTGGTCAAATGTTTTATAAAAATCCATGCATACCAAGACTATATATTTCCCATTCTGAAGGAGCAATCAGCCTCCTCAAAATTGATTACATGTATAGATCTGCAATAGTGGGACTGCATACATATCTGCTGACTTCACAAGACACAAACAGTACTAAAACATGAGGAGAATAAGTCTAAGATGACTTCCCTGCTTAGTTTAGTCAAGCAGGAATGGAAATCAAACCAGAAATAGATAAAAATCAGGTAACAACAGAATGTGCCATAAACAAAAGAAAGAATATAAGGTGAAGGATTAGATGAAAAGACAAGAAAAATGGAAAATGCATAAATATAGTTGCAAGTATAAAAACTCTTAGAACAACCTCATGTTGATCAAGATCAAAAGCAGAAATGATTAAGGAGAGGTGAATTTAAACCAAAAAATGAAAGGTTAATACTGGCGGCCCAAGATAGTTGACTACATGCACGTTGGTTTACATAGTCCGTTGAATATGTAGGAGAAACAGACAAATGCAGGTTCTGTAAAACAGAACTAGAAACAGTTGCACATCTTTTTGCTACTTCTGATATACTAATGGTAGATGGACTGTATACTGAAAGGCATAATAATGTGGCAAGACTGTTGCATTGGGAATTGTGCAAACATTATTATACTGAAGGAACTGAAAAGCACTGGAAACATGAACCACAAAGCTGTTCATAAAATAGATGAAAGAAATCCAGATATAATGGTCCATGAAAAGAAGACAAAAGTAGCATTGCTCATTGAAATCTCTACACCCACTGACTACGATGTCTTGTGTAGAGAGACACTAAGTCATAAAATATCAGGATTTGCAGGCAGAAATGAGGGCAATATGGAAGAAAGATGGGTCTATATTAGAACATCGAAGTTTCACAACTTTGAATGTTCTAATATCGACCCCTATTCAGCGAACTGTGAAAACAGCAAAGCTGCGGTACACGAAATTTCTTCCTAGGGAAGGAATTTGGTTGGCTGTTCCTGTGGCTTCACTACGTTCAGCACTGTGGTGGAAAGTTACGTGTCAGGATCAGGTAAGTGTGTGATTGTGTGGATGTGAGGGTTAGGGCATGGGGTAGGTGAGTTAGGGTTATGGCGCGGGTCAGGTAAGTGTGCAATTGTGTGGATGTGAGTGTTAGGGCAGGGTAGGTGAGTTAGGTTAGGGCACGGGTGAGGTGAGTGTGAGATAGTGACGGACCTTAGGGTTAGGGTTTGGGTTAAGGTAAGTGGATAGCTAGTGGTGTGTGAACAGTTTAGTGTAGGGTTAGATGTAGGATTTTAGGTGTATGTGTGTGGATTGCTGTTTGTTTGGTGTGTTTGTGTTGTGTGTATGTGTGTCAGAACAGCAAATTTTTCCCTTGGAAAAAATTTGCAGTTCTGCATGTTCGATGTTGTCAGCGTTTACTGAATAGGGGTTGATATTAGAACATTCAACATTTTAAAAAGTTGATGTTCTAGTATAGACCCAAGAAAGATACCCAGACAGTTCCAGGAGTAGTATGAGCAATGGGTCTTATAAAAAAGAATTTACAGTCATACTTAAATATGTTACTGATACATGTAACTCCATATGAATTGCAGAAGGAGTCATTACTGGGCACATTGTGGGTACTGTGAAGAGCACTTCTGGCTAACCTCAAAGACTGAAACAATTTCATGAACTTTAATCAAATTTTGACTTACGAGTGGGGTCCATTCCCATCATGCTATTAGAAACCCAAAATACTTGAAAAAAATTTAAAAAATGGACTACAAGGCACCCATAATGCTAAGCAGTGTCTATCAATGTGAAAGTCTGCTCCCTTAGCAACTTTAATTCAAACACAACATGATGATGGTGTGTGGTTGTTGTTGATTACCACAATGTCTTCTGGGAATAATTGCATGTATGTGCACCCACACATAGAAGGTACTCACTGCTGTCAAAAAATAGCCATCTCAGGCATGTGTGGCTCACCCATTAGTATGGTGGAGGTGTGAATTGTGAGCTCTGAAATCTTCTACTCTAAATCACTAAATTTTAAGTTAATTTTATTATCAAAAGAAAGTTATCAGGATAACAAACATAGTATGGAAAGATACAATCACTAAATTTGGGACACTAGCAGCAGAAAAAAAAACTATTAATATTGTTTGAATGATTGTTTCTGCTGATGTATGCCAGAATGTCCACCTTTGGTTATCCAATCATGCTCATAGGCAGTATAAAAAAATGTGAGGATATGCCAACATTTGAAATAAAATGGCAGCTGTAATACTATATGAAATGGTAGCACACAAGAACACTTTTTTCAGTCATTATGAATACAATAGCAGCTGTCCAACCATTATGGAATATAGCACTTCTTAAAATGGCAATTCTAATAGACTGCTTCTTTTCTTCTTATAGTAACAATGTTATTATATATATTCACAGGATATATAAGCACAAAGTAGTTCTACATTTTTAATCATCACATCTCTTTCTTCAGGAAGAGAGAGAAACATTTCTCTGAAATCACAAACACAATTTAGTGTATTACCAATGTACATATTTAATATTTGTGAATTCTTACTGACTACCTGAGTGTTCTAAAAATGTACACATTAGACAATCAATTATGTACAGAGTAGTAACAGATGAGATAGACATTACTCTTAGCAGAAACGCATTTTATGTGAGGAAAATTGAAAACAGTCACTTATCTGTCCATATTATTGGGTTGCAGTCTTGATATCTTGCCAGTTCAGACTTCTTGCCCACTACAAGTCATACGAATGGAACTGGAACTTGTGGAAAAAACAGACATACAATTACAATGGGTATCATTTTCTATATGGCCAGTTTGTGGAACAGTTTGGACAGGATCAGGTATAGTTACATCGGGATTAATGCACATTGTGCATTCAGAATGTCCACGCTTACATAGTTAGATACATAGTTGTGGTGATGCTTTAATGAAACAGGAATACTATGACTAGCTGAGGACCTGATTATCCTTGACTCAAATATATGACAGCTACTATTAGAAACTCAACAATCAACTTTAGGCTCATTTGGAACTGTCTGAATGTATCTGCAATTGCATCTAACTATGGTGCTATCTTCTGTTTGTACTATGTGTTTCTTTGAGTCATTGTTTTTTTTTCCTACTATAACAGCATCTGTGTCTTTCTTTCTGTCTTACTCTACCTTTAGCCACATTGGTTGTCCTAGCTGAAGGATAGGTAGTGGCTTTTTAATAGAATGCTACCAATCACATAATCTGTTGTTGGAAGTATAAGTTCTCTGATCATTTTGCTTTATTGATTCATATGCAGAGGCATAATTAGGGTTTGCTAAAGGGGCAGTTGCCTTGGTTGCATTGTACTAGGGGACTTGATTGGCATATGCCAATCAGTCAACAATGCATCACCATCATTCATTTCCAAAAGTCAATAATACCATTTAGCAGTCAGGACTAAAGTGCTTAGTGTGTGGTACAAGCTGAAGTAAGTCACATGTTACATTGCGGTTTGGTAAAATTCTCAAAAGTAGAAAGAGTTTTTTATTTTCTTTTAGTCCTGAAGTTGCAGGACTTTATTTTTTTGTTTCTCCCCAACTTACAGTTCAGATTGTGAAAAATGGACATGGCTTGTTCTTTAGGTAAGGAGTGCTTGAATGGGGAATGGACATTTTCTTTACTGTCCCTTAACCTAGAGTTGAAGGATGCCATATTGAGGAAATACACAAATAGCCAGATCCACCTGTTAAAGCTCGGTTCATATGGAACAGTTTTTAGCTCAGGTTTGGATTCCAGCCTTGGCATATTATTCCTTATCTGTTTTCTAAGCACTAGCTAGATCAATACGAGGTGTGAATTCTATGAGGTTCAAGCAATTTCAAGGGGTTTCAGCTGTTCATGCTGCCTTCTCTGTGGCTGTATTTGAATAAGGATAGCTAAGACTTGACATAATATAGGTGAAATCAGTCATCAGCAAACTGTTGGAATTCAGTTGACACAAAATGTATGCCACTGGCTGTAATCAACTCAGAGTATATTCCATATGTTATGCATGGTGTTTTGTTGGCTAGTCATATTTGATGTATATCATACCCATAGGTCATGATAGGAATTGTCCACTTCTAACAAGTGATTTTTGCCCTCAAACACATACACAAGTCAGCAGCCACCTTTTGCTCAGGATTTGAGTTAAGAATGTCAGAAATAAAGGCTATCTTCTTTGAGGATGTTTATGTATAATATAAAATTGACACTTTGACATAAATGTTGTATTGTCTAGGATAATACTAAGTCACCAGAGTGACATCATTGCTCTTTCACGATTCTTTTGTGAGACCTTGTTATCCTTCACAAATCTGCTTGAAGACTAAAGCTCTTTATGATGTGGGGACTACTACTACTATTCTGTTTTGGTACTTTGGTTCATTATGTGCCATCAGGTTTGTACAATTCTGCTCTGAAGAAGTAATCATATAATATGTATACATTAAATATTTTTCATTGGTATTCCAGTGTTTAGGATAACAATTCTAGACATATCAGTATGGAACTCAGGGTTTTTCTTGGTAGCTTTTTTCCTTATTTCTAAACACTTAGAAGTCACTGGTCACACTGTCAAGATGCACTAGTCATAGATGAAAACTTCTGCATCTGACTGCATTTGGTCACATATAGGATTTCTGGATAACATATCAGGCATGATCAACTATTTTTGAAGCAATTGGATTGTTCCAACATTACATCCTCTCAGTTTTATGAATAAATTTTGACATCTGGGTAGAGCCTTGTCCAAATTGTAGGAAGTGAAAAGTGGAACCAATGCTAAAAAGTCTCTAGCCCTAAATGGTATTTGGAGAACTTGTCAGATGTCCACATACTTGCAAGGTGCTCATTCTTGATCTGTCAATATTTATGTTTAGCAATAGTTAGCATTCCTGATCAGTAAGTAGCAAGATGGAGCACCCGGTGTTCATCCATTGGGAGTAATGCAGCACCTGGGCCATAGCTTCTTGCATTAACGATCTCTACAGTCAGCTTGGTAATATCATAGTATACCTCCTCTGGAGCAGTTGTCTGAATTTATTTCATTCTGATGAATGTTTGGGCTGGTGTTTCTCCCCATGACAAGGGTGCATCTTTTTTTAGCAAATCTGTCAGAGGATTTAACACTATAGAGACATTTGGCACAAACTTCTCCAAGAAATGAATCATGCCTTTGAACTTGTAGATCACTTGGTTCTCCTAGAACATCTCACTGAAATAGGCACTAACAATGACACTTTGCCCTGGTTCAAAAACTTTCTCTCTAACCTCCACTTCTTAGTTAATTTCAACCTGTCAACCTTTCCATCAATCTCTCTGCAAAAAGGCATCCCTCTAAAATATATTCTGGTACCTCATCTTTTTTCTATCCGCATTAACAAAGTCCCTCTTAACTTACCCAGTCTTAATTTCCTGCTTTATTCCGATAACATGGTCCTCTTCCACTCCAGCCATTCTGTCTGAGCTCTTGAACTCAAATTTCAGACTGATTTTCATGCCCTTATTCAAAAGTCAGTGATAATTGTTTTGGTACTAGGCAAAAGCTCACTTCCATCTCCATATCTGTACAAGTCTGTGATTATTTGAATAACGCTATTGAAAACATCACTACATTGAAATACTTAGGTATTTGGTTGGACCCATCCCTAAATTTCCATCTCTATCTGGAATACACACAGAAGAAAATCAACTGCCTCCATTTTGGAGTAATACGATCTCCTGTTTTATTTCCAAACTTTATAGGAATGCCATTGGTAAAGAACTTATATTGGCTTAGTTAGATTATGGTCTACTTGTGATAGCTATAGCCTCTAAAAGAAATGCATCCACCATTTAAACCATCTCAAATACTGTATGCAGATTCAGCACTCTCTCCCAAAGAAATGAACACCACTGCGAAACCTTTGTTAAAAGCTGTAAAGATGTGAAACATGCTAACTTTCTACTCGTCTCTCAGCTGTTTATTCCTATCAAGAATGGGACCTTCCCCCTCTAGCCTCCAAACTATTCAGAGATGAACCAACATACAATATTAGATTAACTAATCACTCAGATACTCTCCTTCAAACTCCAGAAATGTGACTTCAGTGTACAAATCATGCTTTCCTTGGTCCTTGGTCTCAAACTTTGGGTATCTCTCCTTTCTTTTCTTAAAGATCATTCCACTTACCCCATTTTGAGATAAGAACTACAATCAAATTACAAGATGCAGTAAAATGCTACCACTCTGTCTGTCTCTGACCATATAACTTACCCTCTTCCTACCCAACGCTCCCCTACATAGCTCACTCTCACTCTACTTTTCATTGTAATTGTTGCAGAATGGTAACTCTGATATCCACTCTGTATAAAATCCATGTATATGCCATATTTTATCAATCACTCTATATCTAATGTTATGTAGCTATTGTGCATATGCCCAGGCCAAGACTGGAATAGCTCCAATGGGATCAGTGCTCTACCATGGTTAATAAATTAAAAATAAAATAAAATAAAATGCAGAGGAATTGCTGAAATGTACACATGATGGACCCTTTAGCTCTGCTAATGGTCTAACCTTGCTTGCATCTTATTTGCTTTCACCCACACATATAATCTGACTGAAATATTGAAGCACAGTTTCAAGGCAACATTTCTCTGTATTTAGTTTCTAACCTGAATTCTTTATAGCTTAAAGCACTCCACTTTTCTATCATGTGTCTCTTTACCTAGACCATATATCATTCATAAGAACATTACCTTTATGCCCTTTTAACAAACTACTGATATGAGATCAAAAGACTTTTAATGCTGAAGCTATACCAAAAGGCAGACTCTAAAACTGGAATATATCTCTCAACTGTCCAGATTTTTGCATAATTTTTTGGGCTGTTTTTCATAAAACTGTGGTTTGCCATAAATCATGGGCAAATCATTGAACACTGAGGTCAGAAAATAATGACAGACATTTCAGTTTTAGACTTCACACCCGTCAGAAAATTCACGCTAATGCAAAACCTGTTATTTCATCAACTTTCTAATTTTGTAAAAGCAATATTTAAAAATTGTTCCTATTTTTGGCTTTTCTCCCTCCATTATTTCTGTTTTTTTTTTCCAGATTTCTTTCTCCAAGATGTTGACAGGTAAGAACCAGAATTTTTGCTTTTGGGGTAATGAAGGTTGTCAGCATTGCTAAATTCCACTGAAGGTATAGAATGTAGACAGAACCATGACATCAAACAGTTTAGGCACAATGTCTTTTAGTATTTATATATATATATCTATATATATATATATATCTATATATATATATATATATATATATATATATATATATATATATATATGCCTCTACTGAAAATGGACATATATCCAGCTAGACTAGCCCGGTTAATAAATGTAAAATAAATATATATATATATATATTAAACCTTTCTTATATATTGCATGACTATGCATAATCAAATCAACACATTTTTTTCTGGATTGGGGACACTGGCACACAATTCAGTTTGTGCAGTTACACTTTTCTTCACACCAAGTTCGTGATTCTTTTGAGTTTTGCCTCTGTTTTAAAGGACATGAGAACCAGCACTCCTCTGGGAGTGCTCAGGGTATAAGGGATAACATTTGGCTTCAGTTTTAACTTAACTAGTTCATAGTAAACAGACCAGCTTCACCAAACTCACCTAAACTGACAATTTATTCTGGCAATCAGCCCCATCTCACATGTAATATTTCTGCTGACTAGGTTATTTATGCACATACTATGCAGCACATAACCCCATAGCTCGTACTTGTGTTCCCTTCCATTTAAACATGGCTAGCAACTTAACAATGAACCTGTGTTTCCCTTTAGGGGTTTGTATTTCTGTCACTGCTTTATGCAAGTCTAGCTGCTTTGAAAAGCTTCTGTTATGTGATATCAAAGTAACATCATTCCATGTCTCAGTTGTGAAACTCAGTGGGGATCAAATGAACAGGGAGTTTTACTGGCCTGATAAAGTGTTGAGTGTAGCAGTTATTGAATCCAGGAGACACACTTTATGAATACTTTTCTCAGTTTTTTCAGTAGCCATTTCTTCAATCAGTTGAGATTAACAAATTATACCAAAATGGCCAATCTTATCACATTTCTTACACATTGTGGCACATTCAGCACTCTGCTTTGATTCAGCCTGATGATGGTTGCACTTTGTTTATTTGCTTAGTTTAGAGTCAAGTTTGACAAAGTGTCATGTTTGTTTTTAAACTTGCAATTTTCTTTGCATTTTAGTACACATACATCATTTGTCATATGCATGTTATTTTTTTCTTCATTAGTTCAGCCACTCTGACAATCTGTTCTGCCTTTACTGAAATTATATTTACTTCTTATTGCTACTGTTGAGATACTTTAGTATCAAACCAGCCCTTTGCCACTGATCTGCAAATGTTTCACTTTTCTGAAACCCACAGTTTTTGGCCAATTCATACAAGTGCCTCTTCAGCACTAAGGTTGTCCACATCTGTGGAAGCATACCTTTCCTTATGTAATTTTCTTTTGGCACAGAATGTGCACTGAGCTTATAAATTACTGACTTACGTGTAACAATTTAGGCCTATGATAATGAAAATGAATTGCATATTGCCTCCACTTCCTTGCCTATTGTATACAACAATGCATTTAACTAAATTTCTTCTTTATCTAAACTGGTTGCTACTCCAAAGGCATGGATCTTTGACTCCATGTTGGCCAGGCAAATGGCTTTGCAAAAGCAAATGCCTTTGTTTGGTTTAATTTTTTTCTTATTTGTTTCAAAACTGGTTTTCTAGGGCTGAACTGCTGAAAATTGGTTCATCAATTGTGTTGAGATGAAAATCTACTATTTTTTTGTAAAACTGCTTTCTCTGAGTTTAGTTATACCCTCAAACCATTTCTAATATTCACTTTGAATATAATGCGCCATCTTATAATGTTTGATTACACAGTCACATTCCACAGGCAGCATAAATAATGTTAGGATGCACCAGCATCTGAAGTATAACAACAACTTTAGTGTTATACAAAATGACTGCACACAAGATAAAGGATTATGATCAGGTCTCCAACTGTAATCACTATATTATATGTCTGAGACATGGATGCTAAGAAATTCATCTTAAGAGTGAGGCTAGAGAGGTGAATTTTGGCATCCATGTCAAGAACACATAATGGCGACTTACGACTAGAGACCCAAGCATAATACTTTGTAGTGCATGGAGTTTTATCTGTTCTACTCTGTACTAGTTACAGAAAAAAAAAACACAATACATTTTGTTAGCTTTCAAAGCCATAAACCATTTAGCAAGAGCTGTCAAAAAGACCGCATAACACATCTCACATTAGGGAAAGAAAGTCAGGTCACCAGATTACTGACAGAGAAAGCAGCAGAAAGAAAGCTGTTTTTATTTTTAATTCTACCACTGTTTGCTGGCCAGTACTGCCATATTTTTACTACTTAATGTGAGACTAAGTCCTAAAAATATTTCAGCAGGGGTGCTTAGCAGTTTAACAGCTGTTAAGATCAGGTGCTGCCCTACAGAAACGATTAACTAATTTATCTTTTTCATGACATCAGGGCATAATCATTGTACTCCATGCACTGCAGTGATGTTATCAGCTTCTTCACGTATCAAGAACACACTAGCAATCGACTATCCTGGCAGTGCATTGTGGGGAATAATACATTTATGCTAATACATTATGTTTTTAGTAGTAATATTATATATATTTCAACATATGAAAGCACATAGCAGCTCTATATTCCTCAGGAAGTATACAGCTCTTGAAAACAGTTTAGAGGACAAATATACCTATCTTCCATACTAGTAACTCAATGAAATTTCCATTTAGTCCATCTGAAATGCTTTTTTTAATTAATGTTTTACTGTTTTGAGGTAAAAATTATCTGCTATAAGGAACTGAATGAATATGTCTATCACATTATTCTCCCATTGTATTACAACAGTGGTGGACTCTGTGCTTCTGTATGGCACAGGAATATGAGCAGTGAATACAGATCAGTTAAGGAAGCTTGACATGGCAGGTAATATGAGTAGTAGGAGACACACTGTTGGACAAATGAAGAAATAAGGGCATCATAGCAGAAGCAAAAGTAACATCAATTACATAGAAGGTCGAGAGGAACAGATTACACTGATTCTGTTACATATTCAGGAAAGCAGAGCAAAATTTACTGAAGCAGATTTGGGAGAAACAGAAAAAGGGCAATAGGAGATGATGACGCCCCACCAAGAGATTGGTGGATTGTATGAAAAAAAGACCAGAGGCAGGAGAGCATGACTGTCAAAAAATTTAAGAGAGTGTCTCAGAATAGACAATATTGGTGAGAGCTGATGTGACCTTCTGACCTCGTGTAAAAATGGTAAAAGGGAATTGATGTTGATGATGATGATAATGACGCCCATTGGATTAGTGGTTAATCTGGGAAAGATAAATAGTATCCTTAAGGACATAATATGAGGGCATTTTAACTGAAGAGAAGGGACTAAACAAAGGCATTTGCAAGAATTGGTTAATTAGGCTGTACGTGTTTACATTCCAGATAATCAGGAAGTAGGAGTTTCTTTCTGGGGGTGGGTCAAACTAACACTTTTGGAATGCATTATGACAAATGATGGTAAATACTGGAAAAAGTTGCTATATGTGAAAGATATGGATTGTGATCTCTGAAATAACCAGAGAGATGTCAATCCAAATCCCTTCACACCTTTTAAAGAAATTTAATGTTTCATTTATGACAACTCACATCAATTTCTATTGAAATCAAGGGTATCGATAAAGGGAAGATCAAACAGCAAAATAACAACTCTCTTTGGCAAAATACAGAGTTTTAAACAAAAACAAACCAAGAACAATTATTGGCCAGGATCTGTGCTAGCAACTGGGTAGTTTTATGTAACCTTGACTCAGTTTTCTGCACACTTTTTCCCCAAAAAATTATGTGAACTGGCCAAGGGGCCTTCAGAGGTAAGACAGAGAGGATGATTTAAAAGGTAGGCAGGTTTCAAATGCTGATATTAGCTTAGAGACAATTTAAAGTGTTATCAAAAACATAATGGGAAACCATTTGGTCTTAATGGACAACTTATAAAAGTTTTTAAAAAGGAACTCCGAGTAAACATCAGTTTTAATGAAAGTTTTTTATTGTATTAAAACAACAGGAATGGTAGTCCTCCCATAGTCAAAGCACAAATTTTCATACTGCCAATAAGTAAAGTCAGTCATTAGTGTTGATTATAGACCCATGTTTTTACTTCATTATGGCTCTGAAGATACTGTCCAAAACTCTTCACATTCAGTTTGACATAATCTTATGAAGACTCATTCAACAAGTTCTAGGAAACCTTGCTAAAAGTCACCAAAGTATGATTTACTGGTGATCAGTAATGTTCTTTGTAGATATTTTGAATCAGAACAGAAAATGAATAAGGACAGGATTATATAATTTGCTCTTTTGAACTCAACAAAAGGTTTTCACTTCTATAGAATGGGATTTCTTATTTTCTTTTCTGAATTGTAGTAAACTTAGCACGAGCTTTTTGTCCTGGACATATGACTTGTATGATATCCATGAGTTTAATATTTGTGTTAACAGTATTGATTAAGAATAGTCATTCATGTATAAAGGAACCACACAGGAATGCCCCCTGCAATCCCAACATTTAGTCTTAGTAATAGAATATTTAATCTTTTCCAAAATATTATGCCGTTTAGAAAGAGAAGGTATGGGTAAATCATTCTCCTCTATCTTTGCAGATTACTACATTTTAATACCAGTAAATATTAACTGTTCACTCTCCCATATTGTTTCTGTATTGTCGGATTTTAATAGAGGTTATGGCTTAGTTTCATATCAAGGGAAAACTGTCATATTATTTGGCATGGTAGGGAATAGGTAATGGGGCTATATGGTGCATAAATTAAGTGTTTCTCTCAAAGTTTCATAATAATGTTATAAATATTTCTTTTGGGGACCCTTTCCTGAATTTTCTTGTTGGAGGTGGGGCTTTACAAAGAGTCATCTAGTTGATATGTGTACAAATTACAAATGCTAGAGCCCTTGGTTTTCTAGAGATGTGACTAAAAGAAGCAGTCCACCATAACAGTGGTCGCTGTTATATGTTAAATGTGATGGCCCATATGTATTAGAACCATGCTTGATGACCCTTATCCATAACCTTCATACAGGGAGTACAACCTTTCACTGGCACAGACATAGAACATCATTGAATATGAGTTTGGAGTGCTAAAGTCAGGTGATGGGCAGCATACAGGCATTATCATTTGCTCAGGTAGAGTGCAAAATGTTACCAAACAACATCACATGCACAACTGGTGGTGGAATCATAGTTGTTTCCTGCAATTAGCCCACACATGAGTAGGGTATTGTTGGCTTTCAGGGCTAATGTCCTCAGGTATTGCTCTTAAGCTTCTTGGAGTGAATTGTTGGCCAGGTGAAGCAGCTGTCCCTGCAGAGGAAGAAAGAGAGAGACAGAGAGAGAATAGATATATTGTTTCAGGGGATGCTATAGTGTAGAGGCTCTGTATGCAGGATTATAGTGGTTTTCCCTACTGAGGGGTATGTGTCACTCAGAGGCATTACCTAGGAGTGAGCTACTGTTGACCTTCTCGACCCAGACTGTGATTTGTGATTTGTAAGTTGAACCTAAAGTGGAGATGTACAGACATGGTGGATGTCAAAACCACCTTTCTATGACTTTGGGTGGAGAAGACAATAGAGCAAGAAGAATGATGTCCATACCTCTTAATGTTGTCACATTGAAAACAGGAATAAAGGCCCTTGAAAAGTGTGTTCATCCAACCAAAAATCTGGACATCTAATTAGCATAAAATTAGAATACCAAATGTTATTACACTTCCTGATTCCAGTAGGAACGTGGATACTACTCAGAAACTCATTTCAAAAACAGGGAGTAAAAAAAATGATGAAAAATATGACTGGTATTTGCCCCTACTTGCCTAGTATATCCCTGACAAATGCCAAACATGTGCGACATTACTGCATTTGCACCCACTTACTTAGTATATCCCTGGTAAACACTCAGGCACTCCTGATCAGTCCAGCTCCCACACACAATACACACCCTGGAATTAGTGTCTTGTCAGTGTCATAACTGAGTGTTATGAGGAACTGGCCCATATTTGTGAGCTGTCCTTGTGCCCCCAGTGGCAAACATGGAAACAACTACATTCTAAATTCTGTCCCTCACAAAGAAGATCATGTCGGCCAAACTCTGATACACTCGTAACACTATATGGTTTGTCTACCAACATTTATCTACAACACTATTTCCTTCCACACCCAGTCCCTGAAGCCATATCTGTCTTATCTGTGCCTAGTTTATTCCTACCATGTGTTATATGGCCTGCAGTAGAATATGTCTCCTGTGGTTTAAATCAGTTTGCTGACATACTTTTGGCACCATGACTGATCCAGTACACCTGTGGGAACACACATAGATCATCAGGAGCAAGCAGTGCTCTCAAATTAGTATGTCCACCACCCACTGCCCCCAACCCTGTGGTTGGTGCTGCCTTGTGCAATGCAATAACATAACTGCTTTGACACTTTGCCAAACGTTGTCTCACAAGGCTATTTGGTCCATATATACTGTCCCTTGCTATAATGTCCATAGAACTATAGGCTCAGCATTCCATTTCATGTGGGCATTCAACATAGCTTCCCTGTGCTCTGTCTGGATACCCAGCCCCTACAAGTATGTCAGCCATCATTCCTGTTCCCAAGATCTGCTTAGTCATCCTCTAAAGGGCTGCAATCTGTCATGCTTGTGCAGTAAAGTACAGATTGATGCCACCCCACCACCACCATGGGTGCAGCAACTGTTCTGTTGAATGGATACACACATTCCCTAACCATTTCCTGTCTGCTTCCTATAATCTAACAGTGTTTGTCACCCCCAAGGCAACACAGTCTGTTATGTCTCTGCCAGTGCCCCTACAGCAGTAGCAATCAGCAGTCAGTATGGTGTGACAGCTGAGTGTATCGACCATGCACACTGGAGTTGTCCCTGCAATGTGATGCACTTTACTAGTACTCTTTTTTGCTGTCAGTTTCCCTAAATGCTGGCATTCTGCACTATCCTCTGTTTGCTGCCATCCATACATTTCTTTGACGTGGTCTTTTCCAGTATGGTGACAGTGCTAGTCATTTTGCTATTAAGAGGTTTGGAGTACAGTAATTATGCTAATGAATCATTGTGGCACAATGCTCTTTGAATCATACCAAAAACACAAGGTGTTATAAGCCCTGTTCCATACTATGAGGCCTGGTATGCTTATGTATGTACACTGTAAGCTGAGATGTAGCTAAGATGTGCAGACCTGCTACTACACATGTATAGCATAATAATAGCCAGGGATTTTGTGCTGCCTAGCTGTCTGCCATGGACATGCTTGGATATGTAGGTTACATAGGGTGTTCATGCTCATTAGATATGGCTGTACAGCTGTTCCCCTTGCCCATGCTACTGATGATGTACATTGCATTACCATGAGTTGGCATTACACAAATATGTCACACATTGTTGCTACTCATGTGGTACCCAAAAGGTGCAGAATCACACTTGCTATCATTTTTAGTATTCTACTTGACCTGTTGTGTGAACATGGCTGCTGCAAGATTTGAGAGTGGCAGGGCTCCTGTGTGTTACAAATGTGGGATTAAGTTATTTCTTCACCTTTTGCACATACAGCACAGGAAACACCTGCTGGAGGACAGCTCTGAGAGCCCTCTGTACAAAGTCGATATCTCACTCAACCAAAAACACTGAGACCATAACATCAAAAACCCAAAACACTAAAAACTCACATTAAAAACTCAGAATACTGAAACTTTGCATCACAACATCGAAAATTACAAAACACATGTAAATAACATCCCCTCCACCTATAACACCAAACTAACAAAGACACTTTTTAGTACATTTCTGCAGGGGGGGCAAGCCCCCCTGCACCCCCCCATGCAGGGGGCACTGCCCCACACAGCCACTCTGAATTAAATATACCAACTCCAAGATTGCACTACAGTAGAAAAAAGTTCATTTCCTATCCCCACTGTATCACAATTACTATACGGAATATACTCATAATGTCTAAATCATTTACCTGTATGGCCTAAAAACACATACAGATTGGCAAAATAAATACTATATAAATAGTATAAATTCCTACACTATAAAAATAATAACTATATAAATAAAAACTACAACATCTTATAGTGATACCACAAGAGTAACAGATTAAGGTATAATATTTATAAATCTGATGATACACTACTCCATGTTATACATTTTCAGTGTTATAAAATTCAATGTTATGAGTTTTCAACATTTTGGGTTTTCAATGTTATGATCTCAGTGTTTTGAGTTTCAATGTTATAAGAATTAGATGTTTTGAAGGGGAACCATATGATAAATATATATAGATATATATATATATATAGATATATAGATATAGATATAGATATATATATATATGTATATATATATATATATATATATATATATATATATATATATATATGTGTGTGTGTGTGTGTGTGTGTCTATTGTGCAATCACTATGTACACTTCAGTTATCTGATTGCAGTAATAATAATAATAATAATTATTATTATTATGGACACATTTCATGTTTTATTATTATGAACACATTTCATGTTTGTTTCACTCAGACACATAATAAGTCGGTATTACAACATGTTTTATACAAATGTACACTAGTCCTGCAAACTCTGACTGTTTAACCAAGCAAGAGGTTAAGTTACTTCCACCTATTGAAAGCTCCCACCCCCACCAAACAGTTATAGTCATTTTACACAAACAGCAACTTGTATAAAATCTCATGACTCTTTGTTGCTACTTGCAAACACTACTGAGCAAAATGATTACCTATTCCCACTTTATAGAGCTTGGTCTGAGACTTTTGTAGTCCTTACTATTTTTGCTAACTGTGTATATACATGATAGAGATGCTTCACTCTAATTTCATAGATGAAATTAAATCTTTTGTATCTCTTGACTGATGTTTGTTACTCAAATATTTTGAGTCTTTGCATATATTTTTTTTAGAAAGTGGCAATTGCTAATTTAGTAATGATTCATAGGCGGAGGAAGAGGATAGAAGCTTATCATCTATACATTATTTCCAGACACTGAGATTTTTACACAGCAGCAGATGTGGTACATTTAAGCTGGTATTTATTTGTACTGCCAAAATATTATGTAGAAATATGACTCAAAACTTCAGGCTGGCTATGCAGAGATGACAAAGATATATATTTATGGCTTCATTAAAAAAACACTGGAGGTTGCTTCAAAAGATTTCTGCCAGAATGCACCACTGACCTGATATGATGTCAAAATATACCCTTGCATGTAAATATCTGACAATGTGAGGGGAAAAGCATTGTAGCACCAAACGAGGGTTGCAAATAAGAACTAAACGTATAATATAGACACTGCCTTGACTGTTGATTGGATAAAGAATGTAAGTAATTAACATGAAGTTCCTAGACATCACACTGTGTTGATTATACAAACTAAACATGTACACAGACAGTGCAAAGAAATTGTGTGTGTCAGGAGCAGAACACACACAGTGTGCATAAGGTATATGTGACAGGATGTACGTTATCCAAACCAGTGTAATTATCATCTATACTACTTTAAGGATTGCTATACTTTTTCTTGTACATGCTGAATGCATGCATATATTTATATTCTTCTATAACCAGCATTAGTTAGTATATATTTCCAAATTTGAGATACACCTACACACACAGACACACACACACACACACACACACACACACACACACACACACACACACACACACACACACACACACACACACACACACACACACACACACACACACACACACACACACCTATCAGTCTATCTACCTCTCTGTCTTTCTATCTACCTAGTTAGTGAAGAAAAGAGTCAGAAGGAGTACATTGTGCAATGGTATATGATGCAGGTACCTTGTGGAAGCACAAGGATGCCCACCACAGACAGGAGCTAATGTTTTTAGAAATGGTACACTGTCTTCTACTGATGTATTGATGTGTATGTATGAAAAAAAAAATTATATATTGGTCTACACACTTTATTTGAGTAGCTCATACACCAACCTCAGAAGCACTGACCGCCAGCATGTTACCACATGTGTCCCAAGAAAGAACCTAAGGTCATACAAATTTCACAACCCCCCCACAAATTACATAGTTTTTACATACCCTCTGCTAATTATATATTCTAAATATGAAACTACATAGTCACTGGTGAAAGGCAATATTTTTGTACTAGGGGATTTTTGATCTCACACACCTGTCAACCATCTGCATATATAGATGAAATGCAGTTGATTAAACAGATGTTGATATACAAGCATTTAGACCAAAGGCAGGACCCCACCCCCCCATCCCCACTCTAGAGCACTAACCTCATATATAAGACTAGAGGGGGGGAGAGAAAGCAGTTGCATTTACTTTAGTCTTGGTACGTGCTTTTATTTATTATCAAAAATGGGGTAATAAGTACGATCTTTGAGAAAAAAGAGAGAGAACACCACAGGTTTGTGAACAAGGATTTTTAAGGCATGGTTTGGACACTGAAGTCTAGTATGAGGCATTCTGAGGAGAAGACATGAGGAGGTAAGATTTCTAAGACTGAATGTTGCTGCATCTCTGAATAATCTGGAGACTACTGGAAGAAAGTTTTCATACTTCATAATTTTAAAAAGCTGAGCAAAAGTCATCACTATGGGTCACATGTGGACAGTGATCCTTTTCAGTATTCATTCCTTGGGAACAGAGTAATGAATATGAATATGGCATTTTGGGTGGTTTGAATTGTGGATACATTTCAAAGTCAAAGTCAAAGTAAACTTTATTGTCATTTAGAACTACACATGTGCAGCCTAAATTAAATTCAATGCATCGTTCTTGAGATTACAAAGGAAAGTGAAACAACACATACAAGTAGAGGAATAAACATAACTAACAAATACAATATTAATCCTAATACACACAAGCAATAGTAGAGATGTTTACCAACACTCATATATAAAAAAAATACACTCCCATTAATTAAATTCACTACCATATTTAAAGTAATACAAAATATACTACAGATTGAAATGCCTAAGTTATTTGTCTAATATTGCCCTTGAGTTTGAGTGAGTTATACAATGCTGATTATGGATATAATGAATAAATATTGCACTTACTTGGAATATATGTAAGTATATATTGCACAAATAAATAAAACTTAACTTATTATGTGTTCAGACCCATGGGACTAGTGCCTGAGTCAGAAGTCTAATCACTGTAGGGTAGAAGCTGTTACCAAATCTTGTAGTCCTGCAGAAGTTACTTCAATATGTCCTGCCTGATGGCGTATGCTTAAACAGTCCATGTGTAGGATGTGTGTTGTCCTGTTTTATTTTGGTGGCCTTTCTGATGCTTCTTGCAGAATAAAGATGTTGTATCGATGGAAGACTGGAACATGTTACCTTCTGTGCAACCCTCACCACTGTTTGTGGCTCCTTCCTTTTTATAACTGGGCAGCTTCCAAACCACACTGTGAAGTTGCAGGTGAGGATACTCTCTATTGCACCTCTATAGAAGGTGGAGAGAATATGAAGATGAAACGTATCTTTTTTCAGCCTTCATAAAAAGTAGAGGAATTTGTGCGCTTTCTTGACCAGTTGGCTGGTGTTTCCTGACCACGAGAGATCATCTAATATGTCTACACCCAGGAATTTCATACTCTTAAAACTCTCCATACTCTCACCAATGATTCTGAGCACTGGGTGGTTTGTTCGCCTTTTCCTGTAGTTGATGATAATCTTTTTGGTCTTGCTTACATTAAGGTCAATGTTGTTCCCCTCACACCAGATGATCAGAGATGCCACCTCCTCTCTGTATGCCCTTTCATCCCCTTTGTGATGAGCCCTACGACTGTGGTGTCATCAGCAAACTTGACGATATGGTTGTTCTTTACTTAACATAGCAGTCGTGGGCCAGGATGGTGACTAACAGTGAGATGGTGAATAACATTTCTTTTAGAGGCTGCAGAAATCACAAGGGCATCATTTCCTAGCTGAGCTGGTAAGATACCTTTAACTTTGGCATTCTTTTTGGATTTGGAAGTAAAAGGAGAACTAGTATTATCCCAGAATAGGAGATAGTTGATTTTTGTTTGTTTTTATAATTCAGGTAGAGATTCAAATTTAGATGGAGTCCAACAAATTCCCTAGGTGTTCGAGACAGCTTGAATGGTGAACATATTTCTTCTCAATGATGAAGCATTCAGAGGCACACCACATTCTAGCTGATCTGATAATATACCTTTACCAATTTCATTCATATTGGGTCTGGAAAGAAAAGGAGCAATCCTGTTAGTCCAAAACAGGAGAGAGTTGATTTTTTTGTAGTCCAGGTGAAGATTAAAAATTTAGGAAGGAGTCCAACCAAATCCTTAGGTATTTGAATGCGGTGACATTATCAGTAGCTTTATTTAGATGATTGAGGATTTGTAGAGGTCTAGAGAAAGAAAGTAAGGTTTGCCTAGTTCCAAACAGCATTGGTTTTGTTTTAGAGGAGTTAAGCAATAATTGTTTATCACTAATTCATTGAATAAGGACATGAAAGCCATCCTGAAGTTCAAGTTCAAGAGAGGAGAATGAATGGTTGGAGTGGAATAGGACTATGTCATCACTATAAAACTGGAAAAGAAGATGAGGTAAGTCAAAACAGAGTTCGTTGATGTTGAAAGAGATAAAGATAGGTGCCAAAATAAATCCCTGAGGGATGCCTTTCTGCAGGAGATTTGATGGAGAGGTTGATGAGTTAAAATTCATAGTGTCATCACCAATGCCTATTTTAATGAGATAGTTTAGGACAACTGAGTGATCAACAAGATCAAAGGCTTTGGTGAGGTCAGCTAAAATGGTTCCAGAAATTAGACCTTTCTCCAGTCAAAGAGAAGAAGAATGTTGTTAGTGAGTGTCTAGATATCTTTATATATACTGTGATCAAACCAAAAGCCATGATGCTTTTGAGTGAGAAAGTGATATTGACTGAAATATTGAGTGAGATGCAAGTAATCTTTCTATAACTTTACCTAGGGTAGGAAGTATAGAATGGGCCAGATATATGAGGGATTGGAGGGACTGAGTTTCCTTTGGGTATGGTTTTACAATGGTATTTTTACAAATATCAGGTGTAATATTAAGTGCAATACACAGGTTGTCGATGTGTTTCAATGGGGTCATGACATTGTCTATGTAGTGATAAATAAACAATGGTTGAAGGTTGTATTTACCTAGGGGCTATCAACTGTAATTTTTTTGAGCAGTTGGCAGAGGTCATCATATGTGATAATTCTCAAGTAAAAAAAAAAAAATCAAAGAATGCAGACGTTTGTGGGGTTGGCTGAAGCAGTTTAATTTGCATAGAGTAAGAGATGACAAGGTTGCTGAATATGAAAAGAAAACATAGGCAGAAAGTTGACAAGATGTCAATAAATTCCTTCCTTATACCTTCAGTAAAAGGCATTTCATGATATCATACAAATGATTTGTATGATTATGTTCAGTTGGTAAAATAACTTTCTAGGAGAAAATATTATTTTGTAATACATTGTGGTAAGATTCTTACTAATCTCAATATTGGTCCTCCCATGGGTAATTCTGACCATAATCTGACCATAGTTTATTGAATTTCAACATAGAACTAATAATATTAAACATTTACTAATCAAAAAAAATATGAATTAGTAACAGTAAATCATGAAGGAATTCTAAATTCATTACAATGAGCAAACTGCTTGGATTAGGCCATAGCTGCAAATGATGCTAGAAATGAAAAAAAGAAAAAACTATTAAAAAAGTCTAGCAAATCTAACAGAAGCTACCTCTTCTAAGACTGCTCACATTTCTGAAACTACCAAATGCCATTTACAATAATATAAGAACATAAGAAACATCCTCCACATAGGAATAGATCAACATTTTATAGAACTTGTAGAAAGTTGATATTTACTTTACGGCAAGCAAACCTTAAGCATGAGAGAAGGATATCTGAAGAAAGGGTGCATAAAACAGTAAGACATGCTACAAATATAGTAATTCTCAAAGTGAAATAAATCACCCCATAAATTCAATATCAATTAAGAGAAAGACTATAATATACCCTAAACTGATGATGGTCAAGTTTAATATTTATATTTCAATACCAACTAACACAATTATGGGAAAAAATAGCTTTATACATTTTTGTGGGTTGTCTTTTTTTAAAAGAAGATTTATATATATATATATATATATATATATATATATATATATATATATACACATATGTAATTTAGTACCTTTTTGAGTATTTAAATGCGGTTGAAGAGGGTTATGATTGTGTTATTGAAAAGGTACTGTTGTGCTGAAACTGGTCTAACTGTGAACTAATAATGGTATCTTATGTCTTGATCATTGACATTTTCATTTTTTGTTTGTTCTGATGAAGTCTATTTTATGTAGATGAAAGCGCTTAACCAGTTTGCTAATAATAATAAATCATTGGATTTTACGCTCGTGTTCTGGTGATTCGTGGTACTTTTCAACAGCGTGGACAAGCATATTGATTTTATTTGTGGACTACCCTGTGGTTTGTTTTTGGTTCTATTTTCATTTTTTTTATTGTTGTGCTGCTATTTTATTTTGGCTATGAATCCCTAAAATTAGCAGTTGGCTTCAAGTTACATTGTTAATTTATTTGTCTTAGATAGCACTTGTCTAATGTTTTCATTTCCACTAATAAACAGTGCAAAATATTTTAAAACAAATGAAAAATTATCTAACATCTTGTTCAGCATAGATCTTTTCTTGGTTTTGTAAGAATAACTTAAATTGAATTTCATTATAATTTCTTCTATTGTTAATATTTTATCATCTTCCAAGCAATAATACCAAGAAAATAAATTAATATTTTTAGCATTAACATTAGATCCTGTACTTTGCTATCAAGTCAAATTTGTTAATAACATTTTCATGGATTTTAATAAAAAAAAAATAATATAATTAAATTAGTTGCTTGACTAAGGCAACTTTCAAAATAGTTTTTAACCACCCAATGCATAGTATTATTAACTGTATTTACAGAAAGTGAAATAGGCTTCAAATGTGAGTTTTATACATATAAAAACATATATTAATATCAACTGTGAGTCATATACATTATTTATCCAAAGCAAAATATTTATAAGCACATATTATTGTGCATAATATAGAATATTACGAAATACTGTGCTACCTCTTCTCCATTTTCTAATACGGTATGCAAAGGCTTTTTTGGCTTAACTTGATGTCATAAAAAATCAATAAAAGTTTATTAATTTTATTCATAAAATTCTCCCTGGAAGCAGTATTAATGATTGCATAATATAAATATTTTTGAAATAATGACATTTGTTTATTAAACTCTGTTTCATTTATAATAATTTTTTTATTTTCATTATATTATCTATAGCATAGAAATATAGATGCCTAAATCTATAATACTTTTTCATTGCATTAACACCAAAAACATGAATTAGACTATTATCAATTTTGTTCTTATTAATAAGTATTGCTTCAGTTTTATTACTATTAAATCTCATTCATGGTTCTTTTAAATAATTGAAATATTAATGCCAGTTATAAATGTATTTATATCTTCAATAGTAAAAAAATTTTACCAGAAAATAAATTAATTTTAGATGAAAATAAATCGTTAATTCTAAGGACCTCGGTTTTATTTCCCCAATGAATTCAGCAAATGATTCAATACCAAAAATAAATAAAGGAAAAAGTGTGTACCCTTGTATTCTTCCATTCTTAATATCTAGTCATCACATAAAAAATAAATTAACTTTAGGAAAGCTCTAGTATCATTATCATCATCATCATCTTCTTTTGGCTGTTCCCATTAGGGGTCGCCACAGCGGATCACCTGTTTCCATTTCTTCCTTTCCTCTGTATCTTGCTCTGCCACACCAACCAACTTCATGTTCTCTCTTACCATATCCATAAACCTTATCTTAGGCCTTCATCTTTTCCTGTAACCTGGTAGCTTCATCCTTAGCATCTTTTTCCCAATATAATCAGCATCCCTCCTCAGCACATGTCCAAACCAATGTAATCTTGCCTCTCTGGCTTTGTCTCCAAACCTTCCAACCTGGGCTGACCCTCTAATATACTTAATCTTAATCCTGTCCAACCTCATCACACCCAGTGCAAATCTTAACATCTTTAACTCTGCCACATCCAGCTCAAACTCCTGCCTTTTTGTCAATGCCACTGTCTCCAACCCACATTATATAGCTGGTCTCACTACCCTCTTGTAGACCGTCCCTTTCACTCTTACATTATAAATATTCAATAAAATGCTAATAAACTCTTTTGTAAAACCATGTAACCCAAGAGTCATAAAAAAGATATTTCCAGTTAATAGAGTCAAAGGCTTTATCTAAATCTAAACATATAACACTTAATTTAACTATATTTATATCAGCATAGTCAAATATTTTATTATCCTCTTTATATTATCCTGCATTTTCCTATGTAATATGAAATCAGTGTAACTTTTATGTGTACATTATTGACTGACTATTTTAACCTATTAGTGATACAAACATAAACAATTTATAATCAGTATTTAGTAATGATATTGACCTATATTATGACGATTTACCTAGATCTTTGTCATGTTTTAATACTGGTGATATTAAGAAATATTCCATTATATTTTATCAGTAAGTGCACTATATTTCTGGTATAATACAATTTAGACCTAGTCCTTTAGTATTCTTTGTTGCTTTATTATTCTTAAATCTTTGTAATCTGATCATTAATTTCATAAGTAGTAATGTATTTCATTAAATTATTACAATGTACATCAGATATTTTTATTTATTTTATTTAAACTTAACAAGGTCATTTTATTCTGGGTCAATATGTTTAATTTCTTATAACAGTCAGTAAATAAAGGTATTTAGAATTTTTCAATATTAAATGATTTTTCCCATTTCATTATTCATTAAATTTGATCGAATAATTAATTTTGATATATTAGCTAATCTGTGCAAGCTTTTTGGTGAAGAGACACATGTATTCAGCTTTAATTTATCCAAATCATATTCTGTTTTTGTGGCTATGTTTCTTATATATGTATTTGTTATAACCTTAGCAATCTGTATATTATTTCTATCTCCTTTTTATGCTTTTATTTTTACTTTTTTTCAGCCTGCCCTGCAATTATCTTATGGCTTTATCCCATTTTTTATTTTGTTGATACATCACTATTTAATTTTTTTATAAATATGAAATTTGAAATATTCCCAAAGCATATGTCTACTGACTAATTTATTATTACTCATTTATATATGTTTCTGTATTACTTTACTTAGCTAGTCTTCAGACCTAGGTGATTTAATCAAATAAGCAGGTATTCTATAGATTAAAGAATGTTCTTAATATTAAACTCTAAAGAAAGACATAAAGAATTATGCATCAACAGTGGGAAAGGAATAACCTCAAATGTTCCTAATTTATATTCTAACTCAGGAGAAACATATATCTAATCAAGACTAAAAAAATTCAGCATGGTATGTGACAACCATAATAAACTAACTTAAAAAAATCAAAAATACATTCACTTTTCACTAGAAAAAGCCAACAATACACATACATTTAGTTCTTCATTCAATTTTAATTCACATAAGTTAGTCAGAAACAAAAAATGTAAACATCCTTCCATTTTATATCATTAAAGCAATGACATGATCAAACACTTGATTTATCATATAAAATCATAAATCTTAAAGAAACATAAAACTTAATTTTCACTACAAAAACTCTGATTACATCAATATATAAAATGTGAAACTTTACATATAAAATGTCTATAATCAAAAATGTAATTAATATTAATTTTATAATACTATATTCACTGAGAGCTTAATAAACATTTTGTTTTAATACATCCATTCAAACTGTAAATTTAACTTTTATGAGTTAGAGAAGACGTTATTAAAGTTTAAATCTTTAGAAGTTGAAAACTGCTATTTAGAACATTGTATCAACTTCAAATAAGTTCAGATGGGATTAAGAATTTTTAAATTTCCAAATGGTATAAATAAAAATGATAACATTTATAAAGAACTGGTGTAGTTGTTCAACAATACTGGCATTTTATTTATGGAAATTTTGTTTAAGAACAATGCAACTAAGTGAAATGATTTACAAATGTGGTTATGATTTGTATATTAATCTATATGATTGTGTTTTTGCAAAAATGGGAATAAGCATAGCCACTATCATACATAAGAAGGAAAAGAAAATATTAAAAGACATTGAATCATATAGGAAAGGGGTGACATCTCCTTTGAAAATCTCCCCTTCTAAAGGCAATAACAATTGGAGAAATTTTAAGGATTTCATTAATTTCAGCAAAGACATTTTAACTGAGATAGATTTGATGAACTAAAACAAATAATATTAATGAAATTAATATGATTAATAGTGATCAGTTAGACGTGAATGTCTCAGTAGGTAATTTTACAAAAGACACCAGCACACATTCACCTCTGGTGTGCTCCCCGTTCCACATCATTCTTCTTCTTCTTCTTCTTCCTTTTTTTTTCAAATGAACTAGCAGCTCAATCAATGAAACAATACCAGGAAGAGAAGAAAACTATGGGTTTGAAATTGGGGAAGAGGCAGAAAGACTTAATACATTCAATTTCTAACGTGAGTGATTTTAAATTAGAAGGCAGTCATTTGTCAGTACTTACAAAATGTTTCTCCTTTATACATTCAAACAAAGCTATTTCTAATGTTATTGTGAAGACAGGTGAAGGCTGCCAGCCTAGCTAGATAGACTTTTGTAGATAATTCTGACATTTGTAAATATTAATGTACGCCACAGGCTTGTGCTCTTAAATGTGAAAAGCCTGCATTAGATATTGAACTGTAAAAATGTAACAACAGTGCAGTCTGCTGTAAGAAAGCTAAGTCAAGCATTTTATGACTGTCTTTGATGTCAACATTTGGAGCCAATATGTCTAGAGGGAGGCATCCTGCCTATTGTTTTAAGACCAGAGTTAATGGCTAGAATTTGCATGTATAAATGTTCTTTATTGCTCTGGTTTCTGACCAGGTGTAAAGAATGTAAATGTAGTTTCTGTTAGCATGGGAACACCAGAGAAGTGTGAAAAATGATGTAATGAGAAGCAGCTCTGTGTTATCAAATTAAAGACAGAGAATCAGAGAGCTCTGAGCATTTGTCTTGAGAGCATCCAACATCACCAGCACTGTCTTGCTCTAGATGTTAGTTATTTAGAACCGTTTTCTCTTAGAAATAGCTAGGAATTAGGAAGATTAGACAAAGTGTTTTTTCTGTGATCTCAGAACTTTTCTACTGTATTATTTAAGTATTTCTCTGTGGTCTCTGAACTCTTGACTAGCACTGTGAAGTAAGAAGTATTGTCTTGTGTTTTTATTTATTATTATTTTTAAACCTTTCAACTGTGACTGTTTTGTGTAGAGATAATTTAAGCTGTAAGAGTACATTGCATGTATATAGTGATACTGTACCAAGTCACTCTAATAAGCCTTGACTCTTCAGTCACACTTACCATTTGGATAATAATTTGGCACAGTAATAATTGAACACTGTTTCAGAAGGGCCTTTGAGCAGCTGATATTAGTGGCTGGTGACAGCTGGTACTACCTTTTAGACTAGGCAGAAAAAGGGCACAACTGGAGAACCTGTGCCAGCCTTCCCCAGGAGTGTCTCTGTGGTTGTATATAACTCATCTCAAAATGTGTGTATGTGTCAGCTACTTGGGCAGGGACACAAAGCACTGGTTGGACAGAGAGGGTGCTGGACATTTTAGCTTGCCCACTAGGCTAAGATCTGGATGCTAGAGCTGTGCCAGTGAAGATTCTTATTGGGGACCTGGAGAGAAAGGGAGAAACCAGCCCCAGACTGACTGTGATCTTTGTGTGCTCTTAATGAAAATTGTACTTTACTGTGTGTGTATTTATTATCCTTTTCCTATATGGATGCCCCTCACTGGTGTTAGTGGTGAGGACTGATGCTCCTTGATTGCTGGGTGAGGGCACGGGCATCACAGTTATTATTGATTTAAAGTTGTATGCTTGAAAACTGAACATACATTACATTGTAAATTACATTCTCTATTTTAAAAGTACCAGGGCTAACACATTTAGAAGGAAGAGTGTATACAATCCTGTATTACATACTTTTTTGAACATTTGTGAAAGGGAATTATGTGAAAAATGTGATAACTGTGTTAAATGTAAATTTATAAAATTGTCAGTGGAACAAAAGAATAGTTTATGATATATGACCTCACACTCAGGTCTAAGAAATATAAAAGCCGATAAGGGGAATGGTAGAGAATTAAAAAACACAAATTTTTACATAAATGAAGTGTTAACACTATTAAATTATTTGGATTTTAAGAGGTAGTTAAAAACATTATATATAATTACCAACTAATTGATAATTGCTTGTTTGATTTACTTTAACAAAGTTATATAGACTTGAATTTGCATGTATTCTTTAAGGTGGATTTTCCCAAAATGGGGAGATTTTTTGGAATTCCAAAAAAACATAAACATTCTATAGATCCTCATTTTTAGTCCAGTTGTTATAGCAGAGTTCAATAAAACTGAAATATTGTTAGCATATTTAGATTTAAACTTAATCCAATAGTACAGAAATTGAAAAAAAAATTGAAAGATTCATGGATGTTTCTGGACAATCTAAAAAGTACAAATTTAAAGGAACTCCAACCATTACCATGGATGTAATTTCTTTCTACATTTATTTCATTCAAAAAACTGGCATTGAATATCTGAGGGATTATATAAACACATTCACTAATTATAGCAATGAGTTACTGAATATTATAATATTATTGCTTGAATTAGTGCTAGATTTTTTTGAGTTTGATAACACATATTACAAGCAGGTCAAAGGAGTTGCTTTGGGAGACTATATGGCTCTAGTGTCCAGCAACTTAGTTATGAGTTGATGGGAGCACAAGCTTTTGGAACAAAACCCATTTTCAGTATGATATATATGTATTATAGATTTATTAATGACCTAGTGTTATTATGGCTTGGAAGCAAAGATAAATTTGAGCAAACAACACTATTTTTTTTTTGTATTTCACTATAGGCAATAACGGTCATTGTGTCAATTTTTTTGGATATAATTGTAGAGTCAGAAATTACTAGTTGATGTTTCTATAGTAATACTTTTCAAAAAAACACATTTGTAAATAATCATTTATTTTATAGTAGTCAACATCCACAGTTTATAAAATGGAAAGTCATTAGCAGACACTTTATAAGAAGAATTTGATTGGTCAGCAGAGATGCAGTATTCCAGCATGAAATTAACATACTAATGGATATGTTCATAGGTAGGGGTTATAAAGAAGAAAGTGTACAATCTATTATGGACGAAATTGAGTAGAAGAGAACTGAAAAGTTTCCATTTATTTTGTTAAACGGATAGTCTAAAAACAAATCCAATGACCTTAATGATTGTTTATAAGAACATTTCCTTTGCCAATTTTTGTTTATTAAAGACATGTTTAAGAATAAGTGGAAAAATGACTAATTCCTCTCTGATATATGATATCGATATAGCACTCTTAAAAGAAACCCCAACATATTATTAAATTAATACCAGTAAATGCTCTAGTTATCCCTTTAAGATATAAACTCCAAACCAGCAAATTAATATGTTTAAAATTTATGTTAGAGTAATGTAACCATAACTTGTAAGTATTAGCAAAATATGTGTTTAAATTTATTTTAAATATAATGCATGTTTAACATATAAAGTTTTAGTAATATTTGTAACAAATATTCTAATAATCTACTTAAATTTTCATTAATAGGAAAATATTATTTTACTTCTCTTTTTGTGTAAAGTGATGTTCATGATATCTCCTCTCTAATTTTAGTGTATTTTACAATAAATATTTTAATCAAAGATTTATAAACTGATTAATATATATCCCGTACTGCTATGCACTCTTTCAGAAAAAAGCAGAAACTACCTGGAATTTCCAAATATCAGTCTTACCAAGTCCACCACCCAGTATGCTCACTTAAAACATCAAATCTTTCTTCACTAAATGTGTCCTATCCTTACACACAAATGGTAAACGTTATCTTATAACCACACTTATAAATGTGTTTTACATATAAATCAGAATATTAATAAAAAAGCATTAAATCATATTTAATTTGAATAAAAAATTAAAGTAGACGTGTTGTAAATCTTATTTAATGCAGACCATTTACCATCCTCCAAAAATTCAGTCAAGATAACTATCAGAGAGACAAGCAATACCACCATTACTCTTTCCTACTACACTTATACATTTTCATTCTTGATTAAATATTATCAGATCATAGCAAATGAAAATATACACAGGAGTCATAAAGTTCTATATGTGAATAATGTACTAGCATTTTCCCTAACCCAGCTATGCTTTCCAAATATATATTTAGATTTACTATATTTATCATAGATCATAGTAGATCACAGAGCATTGGATCATAGATTAGTACTAGACTAATTGCCCTTGTGGGCCATTTTATTAAGCCTAGCCAATTACCCCATGTAAGAATCAAACCCTGCACTTTGTGTCTGTAAGGTAAACACCTTAACCATTATACCAACCTCCCACCCTTTATTTATAGTTATAAATCATCACTTAGTTGCTAATCACAACTATTAATAATTATGGTAGTATATCTAAGATTAGCTAGTACTTTACTAACAGTTATGCCTGTTCTGATAACTATAACTAGAAAATGCTGAATAAAATATTCAAAGATTGCATACCAAATAATTTATCCATTCAGTTATAACTACCAGATTATCTACAGTGAAATTATTGATTATATAACAAATATTCTAATTTTGTTGGAAGATTGTGCTACACTGCGGGCAGAGTAAAGTAGGGAAGCTATTGTAAACATCGATCGAGCATGATCATCTAGTATAGTCATTTCTCAACTGCATGCACAGATAAATAATAATATGCTGAATTACTGTTGAGATTCAAGAAAAAAAAATTACCGTGGACCAAAATAAGAATATGATTGGTAAGGGTTGAGTGTAAAAGAGGTAGTACAGTAACGAAAACAAAAACTGACAAAAATTTGCAAAAGGTTCTGCAGAATGTAGTGGAGAAGGGGGCATGAATCTTACACAGATAGCAATCTGATATACTTGAACATAGACAAAATTTGAAATTCAGACAGAATAGGACACACTAAAGTAAAATGATGTGACAGTAGTACTGTACTTTGCCACCAAGCTTGTTTTATAAGAGCAGGCTCTCTGTACAGAACCTGTTGTTTCTAGGAGTTGTATTGCAGTGACACTGTGGTGGTACTGTTGTGGTACTGGCGTGGTATAGTAGTGGTACTGTTGTGAGTGTTCCACGCATGATTAAAGATGACTTTATCTCCAGTTTCTGCACTGCTATGTACATAGCTACATCAAGTAGCACCCTTTAAGATTAAACAAATAAAATATAATGTGCAAAAAAAAAAAGATCCTCTTCTCTGATTGTAGCAAACCACTGATAATAGCTCCTTGTTACAGTTACAAACACATACAATACAGACTCACATTGTAAGCAACTGACTAACTTACCCTATTCATGTGAGCATCTGAGATATTGACCATGGCTCCTTAATTAAATCAAATATGTGACATTATTGTATATGCACCAAATAGGGATCTCTTCTGAGGTGCTGATCGTGCCATCTAACAGCTTGCACCAAGGGCAATCACCTCCTATGGCCCACCCTATAGCACAGCAGAAATATATGTAATTTCTTAACACTTTTGCTAGTGATTTAGAATGTAGCCACATCTGGATGGTTAGCAATCAGTTTAAATGCATCCAAGATGATTGCCATGGTCCCCTAATATTGTTTTCTGTGGCTGTGGCCTAGAATTCTTGTCAAGGTACATAACTTGTGGGTAACAAATGATAACAGGCTTACACTGAATGACTTGATTTCACCTACCATGAAGTTGTTCTATTTTCTTCTCAGGAATAATGCTTTCATTAAGCACCTCATTCCTTTAGAAGATCTCTGTATGCTGGTACAACATGTGGTCTTTCTCCCTTTGTATCACTGTTTTGCTCTGTAATTGAGTCACAACTTTACTGAGTGAGATCACCTAGATCTTGTGCAAAACTCCATAGTCCAACTAGTTACTGAAATACCTACATGCCACCATAATATGCTCTCTGTTTGGGCTGCATTATCTTCCATTTGACAGTGCATCATCTGTAAAATTGTTATCATTGCATACTTATCCATATATAGCCTGCTTCATCCCTATCTCCAGGATCAGCTTACCTGGTTTTGGTTACCTCTTTCCATAAATCTGGCACCCTAGTAGCTGCTGGTTAGTTCAGGAGGGACAACAACTAAAATATTTAACCACTCAGACTTTTCTCCATAATGGGCCACATCTCTGGAATGTTCCACCTGTCTGGCTGAGAGATGTGTCAGCACTGCATCTGTTTACAAGATCCCTAAATTGTATTTATTTGACTTTACCTTTAATTAATCAGATTCTTTATTTTCTCAGTTACTGTTTTAATTTCATGCTCTGTTTGGTTCTTTTACTTTATTTTTACTTTTGTGACTTTAATTTAGATTTGCTTTTCTTGATTTTATTCTATGTTACTTAAGAAAAAAATCTCTGTAGCAAATATGAAATTGATTCTAAAGCAGAAGTTGAAAAAAATATGCCATGTGTGGGTGGATAATAAACAAAAATGTTGTCACAATTTGCTCTTGTGTCAAAGACAAATACATTGAAATGAGTTGAGCTCCAAGCCTGAAACAGAGTTTTATCATCTGTGGATCTAAAAAGATGGCTATACTTCATTGTCAGTGCTCTTCCTATAGTTTATATAGTCATCAGGAAGAATAAAGACAGTTAAATGGTGCCTGAAACTACCCTCTAGCTGTGTCTCTGTTTTAGATATGAGAAAATCCTGACAGCAAGTCAGAAACAAGGCTTGGATTTTTGTGGATTGATCTACATTTTTTCCTAAAACTCAAAAATAACCACTTTGAAAAAACAAGAAAACA